>NC_084617.1:47896600-47909100 GCF_033978795.1 Nerophis ophidion | reverse complement strand
GTGTTTCTGAAGCTTTTTTTCTTCAGTTGCAGTCAACTTCTTTACTTTTACTAGTGGTGTTCCTCAAGGTTCAATGGAACCTCTCTTTTTCATCGGCTTGGCTATTTAACAGTTGGCCTGAGAGAGTTCAGTTGAAAAACTTCATGAGAGACAAGTAAAAAACACTGGAGTGCTGTCATAAAGATGATCTTTGCGGAAGGTCCTGTGACTCTAACACAACAAATAAACCACATGTCTACTGTAGAGAATGTTGGTTCTCCGATACATACAACTTAAGACCAATAATGAAAGGGGAAGTTCAGCCCTGCCGGGGGGGGGAGGGGGGGGGGCAATATAGCAATATATTTGATCAATAAAATAAAAAATGAGGGTATGAAGCACATTGTGAAAAATAACTAGATGAGGCAATTCCTGAAGGAATTGCGTGTGTGAATGCTCCAATGTTGAAGTCAAACTGAAATGCAGATAGAATGTAAAATGAATGTAATAATAATTTGAATGGCGAAAAGATTGAATTTCCAGGAAAAACGGAATTTGGTTTGGAACTTGGTAAAGTGTTGGTTTTAATGTCCAGGGTGAGTGGAATGCGTTGATGTTGGTAATGGTTTGAATAGGTTGAACAATGTGGAAATAGTGAAAGTTTTAAACATTCTTCTTGAATGAGGTAATGTCCCTAAAAACTGTGACTTCTAGGAAATCCTGGAATTTTTTTGGAATTTTTTAACGAGAGCACACCATTCCTGAATAGGCTGAATATTTGGAAGTTGAAATATTTAGGAGTTGCGGAATTTTGAAAAATGACCCATTCATTTCAACAGGAGTTTCATTCAAATTTGGGAATTCCGGGAAAAGAGGGATTTTTTGGGGGGAAAATGGTAAAAAAAACTTGAATGTTCTAAATGAGTTGGTGTTTTTCAAAACGGTCGAGAAATGTTGAAGTAGTAACATTTTTATTTGAGAAATGATATTACGGAATTCCTGGAATTTCGGGGGAAACCTGTATTTTTTCCAGTTCAAAAAACAACTTCATTTTTTGTCCTGATTAAGAAGAATTATTTCATGGTGGAACTGTTAAAGTGGGTTGAAAAATGAGGGAGGAGGAGTTGCCAGAAAAAAGGGTGAAAATAGGTTTTGGGAAGACTGGGAATTCCTGGATTTTTTTAAAAATAAAAAAAATATGCTTTGAATGTCTAGGATGTGTGGAATATGTTGAACGTGGAATGTTTTGAATCGGTTGAAAAATGTGGAAATGACGGAAGTTGGAAAAATGGTCAAATCATTTTGAATCTTAGAAATGTTCCGGAAAACCTGCAATTCTGGGAAATCTTTTTTTTTTTTTTTTTGGAGTTGTTGAAAGAGAGCACACAATTCCTGAACAGGGTGAATATTTTGAAGTTAAACATTTAAGAGTTGTGGAATTTTTAAAAATGTCCCATTCATTTCAATGGGAATTTTATAAAAAATTGGGAATTCCGGGAAAAGAGGGATTTTTTTTGAAAATAGTAAAAAAAAAAAACTTGAATGTTCTGAATGATTGGATGATTTTTTTGAAATAGGAAAAATGATGGTTTGAAGGTCCAGGATGAGTGGAATATGTTGAAAATAGAATGGCTTGAAAAATGTGGACGTTTGAAAAATGGCCAATTCATTTTGAATGGGAAAAATATACCGGAAAAAACTGGAAATCTGGGAAATTTGGGAATTTTTGAAATTTGTCAAGGGAAAGTCTGTGATTCCTGAATAGGCTGAACAGTTTGAAGTTGGAACGGTTTGAATCGGGGGGGAAATGTGGAAGGTAGAGCGTGCCAAAATCTGGAAAAGAAGAAGAAGAATAAGTTGAAGGAGTGCAATAATAAAAAGCATATATGTGAATATTTTAAAGCATTCACACATTGAGAGTGTTTGAAGTTCTTGTATGGATTTATTGTCACCAATGACATACGGCTATCCAGTCCTGCATTATATTGTTGCAACTTTGTAATAAATGTATAAAAAAAATAACAAATATATTTTTCTGCATGTAGCTCTTTGTGGAAAAAGTTGGTGCATTGTTGATTATAAAAAAAAAGTATTTTGAATTGCGAGCAATTTGACGGCCGCTAACAACCTTTTAATTTTGCACCCACAGATCACGGCGAGGAATGGGCGGAGTCTTCTTTCATCTCAATGTCAGTCCTTTTCACCTCCGCGGGCAACTTAATGAGGACCCCGGGATGCCAGAGAGTGCTGAATACCGAGCGTCTGTGCATGGGAGGGCCCTGGCAACCGCTCCCCCCGGCCCCGACATGCAACAGCACACCTTGAGTGCACGGGTCCAGGACTTGGACCAGGCAGACGCACCAGACAGGCCTCTGAAGGACCGAGTCCCCTCAATGTCGGACAGAAATCTGACAGGCATTAGCGGAAGGGTGCATGTGCGCCTTGTTTTCTTTATTTGACACATCCTGCCTCCTCTGCTCTATATGCCAGCGCAGATAATGGCGTCATTTAAAGCAGCCATGCATTGTGCACGCTGACTGATGGTTGCTTTTCTTGCTTAATATGCGCCCGCCACCACCAGATAATAGTCTTTTTGTGGCAAGAATAAAAGACAGGCCTTCAAAAGGAACCGGGCATTTTCATGTTATATTCTCTAATGTGCTAAAAGTGATAGATAATTCCCTCCTTTCATTAGAAGCTAAATTGATAATGATGAAAGTCTGCTTCATTTTTTTTTTCTATTCCGGGATGAATTATTGCGACGGGAAAAAAAAAAGTCTTCTCTGTTAATGGCTATAGGGAGGAAAAAAAGACATTCTTTCACATTGAGTCTGATCCCCAGCAGACCACTTGAGCTATATGTTCGGCTAAATTGAGGGGCCCTCCCCAGTGTGTAGGGCCCACTTCCCCAGGGGACTCATTGGGGATGACTCTGGTGACCTTGCGCAGTGGTCAGCTTGAGAGGTCAGGGGTCATCTAGATGAATTCCCCCAAGAAGATGGTGTCTGAGAGTTTGCACATACAGTATTCCACTAAATTAAAAATTAATATGTTTATTTCATTTCAATGCGTTTTTTCACTTCATAGGGCAAGGAACCATATTTTGTAATCATGTACATTTTCTCACAATCAGGCTGAAAAATCATGTGATTTCTATTCATGAATGAATACTATTAATTAATTAACTATCACACTAATTTTCATAATTTTATTTCACAGGAAATAATGTGTTAATTATTTCCATAATGTATTAATTATTTCCATTTTGACAGAAAACAATTAATGAAATGGGTAAAAATTGCATATTTGTATTATCTGCTCATGCAAGAAATATTATTCATACTTTTTTTCTACTTTTATTTTGTAAAAACAAAAATTTAAAGTTCAATGTTGACCAATTAAAAAAAATCTGTTATGCGAATAATTTGATATAACAATAAAATTATAATGAAAAATACACAGAACTTCTAGTTTTAAGCATGCTGTACTAGGAAAAATGTTGGTAATTATTTGAAATAGCAGAAAATACATCTAATAATCAAACATGCTAAGGAGATTATACATTTATACTCACATATTCAATGTAACAGGAGGAGGCAGCAATAAATAAAAACTATTTGTGACGCCCCTGCATTAACGCATGCGATTAATCACAAAATAATAATCCTATTAATCATCTATGTAGACAGATTATTCACGCAAATTCTTTTGACCAAACATGCTCCATAACCACAGGCGTCTACCTGAAAGGTAGTGTGGGTAGTTGTACGTTCAGGGATTAATGTTGTCATGTGTTGTCGTATTAACTCGTGCCAATAATCGCAAAAAAATAAAAAAGTTGCATTAATCAAATTCATTATGCAATTTATTTTGCGCGCACATGCTCTTTTACCTTAAAAGGAGGCGTGGGTTGCTAAATAGTAAATGAATTGGGCTGTCAATTTAAACGCATTAACTAATGCGATCAATCACAAATAGTCATCGCATTAATCATGTGTGCAGTAATAATTATGCAATCTATTTTGTGCTCTCATGCTCTTTTATCCTAAAAGGCTGTGTGGCTTGCAATACGGTCAGTAAATTTGGGCTGTCAAATTTAATGCATTAACTCAGTAGTCCCCAACCACCGGGCCGCAGGCCGGTACCAGGCCGTGGCCCAAATGGTACCGGGCCGCAGAAGAATTTTTTATAAAAAAAAAAAATTAAAATATATATATATTTTTTTATTCATTAAATCAACATAAAAAACACAATATACACTTACAATTAGTGCACCAACCACAAAAACCTCCCTTTTTCATGACAAAATCGTCCCTTTTTCATGACAAAGAAGAAAAAACGAAAAAAAAACAAAAAACTGACCCCCCCATGGATGATAACATGCTATTTAGGCTAGCTGTATGTACATATTGCATCAATATGGCTCATTTGTAGCTATATTTGCATCCAGCCTTTCCCTCCACCCACATTTAATGCAAAACAAACACATACCAATCAACGGATTCAAGTTGCACCAGTGTCAAAAGATGCGAAAGTCCCTCGTTTGTTCTGCACATTTTACCGACGATAGCGATGCCACGACAGAGATGTGTGGATATCCTGCGACACTCAAAGCAGATGCATTTCCACGATAAAGTCAACGAAATCACAAAAGTGAGTTTTGTTGATGTTATTGACTTATGTGCTAATCAGACATATTTGGTCACAGCATGACTGCCATCTAATCGATGCTAACATGCTATTTAGGCTAGCTGTATGTACATTTGTAGCTATATTTGCATCCAGCCTTTCCCTCCACCCACATTTAATGCTAAACAAACACTTACCAATCGACGGATTTAAGTTGCTCCAGTGGTCAAAAGATGCAATCGTTGGTTAGAAGGCGATCGCCAAATTCGTCCGCGTTGCCTTTGTCCGTCGTGATATGACTCAATAGCTTCAGTTTCTTCTTTAATTTCGTTTTCGCTATCGGCCTCCACACTCCAACCATCCGTTTCAATACATGCGTAATCTGTCGAATCGCTTAAACCGCTGAAATCCGAGCCTGAATCCGAGCTAATGTCGGTATATCTTTCTGTTCTATCTGCCATGTTTGTTTGTATTGGCGTCACTATGTGACGTCAAAGGAAAATAGACGGCTGGATTCACAGATAGCGAAAATCAGGCACTTTAAAGCCTTTTTTCGGAATATTCCATGATGGGTAAAATTTTGAAAAAAACTTCGAAAAATAAAATAAGCTACTGGGAACTGATTTTTATTGGTTTTAACCCTTCTGAAATTGTAATAATTTTCCCCTTTAAGTTTGTATTTTAAGCAACTAATAACCTGTGATTAATCCACCCTTTGAGACACTCGTGATTTAGGGTTATATAAATACACTTTGATTGATTCAAAAAGTGAATTATATAGCAATTTTCACTAGAGACTCAAAGCGCTTTACATAGTGAAACCCAATATCTAAGTTACATTTACACTAGTGGGGGTGGCACTGGGTGCAGGTGGGCAAAGTGTCTTGCCCAAGGATACAGTGGCAGTGACCAGGATGGCGAAAGCGGGAATCGAACCTGGACCCCTCAAGTTGCTGGCATGGCCACTCTACCAACCGAGCTACATCGCCCCAAAAATATTATCCGTCACATTAAATGTAATCAAATATATTTTTTCTGGTGGTAAATAAATTGGGCCGTACCACAGAATGATATGAATTGGGGTGGCATAGCTCGGTTGGTAGAGTGGCCGTGCCAGCAACTTGCGGGTTCCTAGTACGATTCCCGCTTTCGCCATCCTAGTCACTCCCGTTGTGTCCTTGAGGATGGCAGTTTACCCACCTGACCCCAGGGCCACCCACACTGGTTTAAATGTAGATGAAAGATGTAACTAATGGGATTCACTATGTAAAGCGCTTTGAGTCGCTATATAAATACAATAATTGTTTTATATTCGTATTTTCTTGTGAGCTGCTACTTCACTTTGGCTAACCACAACACAACATTATGTATTCTTTTGAAAATGTATGTTTTCATATCGAGGCTGGATCCCTGATAGAAATGCTAGATCTATCGTTCTATTCGGACAGTGCGGGATATGAGATGATGTCATCATGAGCAAACATGGAGGAAGACAATCATTTTTTTTTAAATAAACTGTCGGTCAGTAACATAATGTGATGCATCGTTCCGTATCAAGGTTCTCGCGCGTGCTCCTCTCCTCACACTCTGATTCGTCATCATTGGGTCTTGAGAGGGTGGAAAAAACAGGAGCGCCGCTGAAGAGGAGTGACCTTCATCTGCGACCGGCGAGTTCCAGGCGGTGTGATTGGAGGCTGGCCCACCCCCACACTTCCTCATGCCTCTGCTTGCGACGTCACTCTCTGCTGGTTGCCACCACTGGGGGGCACTGCACTCTGTGTGTTCATGTTGGGTAAAGGAGGTTCCTCAGCAGAACAAAATACATTCCAACTGAGGTTTTCATTTAGATTACACAATAACAATAAACATATATTTTTTAAAAAGCCATGTATCGATCTCTGCAACTCCACCCTAAATATCTCCCTTCAACCTCAAACTTACACTAACCCTCGCACCATATAATACAATATACTCCTATATTCAATCACAGTGTTACTGTTCAAACTGTGTGCAATGTTTCAGCAACCAAATATATTAAATACACTCGTTAAATAAAACCTTTACCTTGTTTTTAATAAATACTTAGGCCTACTACGCTACTGTATTTTAGTGAGCCAAGTGTTTTCTAAGTTGGTACTTGGTGAGAATTATTACCCTAGGAGGTCTGCAGCGTTACTGAGAATTTGTAATTGATTAGACTTTTTTTCATAAAAAATGTTCTACAAATTTAAATGTAATTTAAAAAAAGATTAAGATTAAAATACATAAATTACATATATATATATGTATATATATATATATATATATATATATATATATATATATACATATATATATATATATATATATATATATATGTATATATATATATATATATATATATATATATATATATATATATATATATATATATATATATATATATATATATATATATATATATATATATGTCTTGATTGGATTATCCAGAGAGTAGTGCTCGATACCGTGGTAGAGCGCAATATGTAGGTGTGGGAAAAAATCACAAGACTACTTCATCTCTACAGATCTGTTTCATGAGGGGTTCCCTCAATCATCAGGAGATTTTAATGGAAGCATTCACATACAATGGTTTATATAGAGCACAGAGTGGGTGGGTACAGGCAGGCGTAGGGTGTGGTGATTGGCTCATGTGTTACCTAGGAGGTGTTTCCGTCTGTGGCGGCATGTTGAAATTATTTCACTGCGCTTGTTGAGGGATGATAGCTCTGGATGATATATAATAAACAGTTTCTCTTTTAAGCATAGGTTGCATCTTTTATTACCACTGTTGTAAGGTGTGCTGGATGCAAGAATTTGCCATGTTATTGAATATTCAACATTATTGTCTTTGAGGTTCCAAATGTGTTTGCTGAGTTCTGTAGAATTCTGCAAAGTCTGGTTTCTAAAGGAGGCGTTGTGATTATTCCATCTTGTTTTGAACGCTCCTTCGGTTAATCCTACGTACGTGTCGGATGTGTTAATGTCCTTGCGTATTACCTTTGCTTGGTAAACGACTGATGTCTGTAAGCACCTTCCGTTGAGAGGGCAATCAGGTTTCTTGCGACAGTTACATTCATTATTGGTTTCAGAGTCGTTTAGTCTGGGGGTAGGCAGTCCTTTTGCAATTGCTTTGTTGTGGTTTGAAATGATTCGTTGCATGCTATTCATACAGCTGTAGCTCAATTTAATGTTGTTCTTGTTGAATATTTTTCTTAGGGTATTGCCTTTGGGGAAGTGTTTGTCGATCAGAGTGAGGAACTTGCGGCCGATGTTGGTTGAGACGTCTTTGCTGAATGGCGGATTGAACCAGATGATGTTGTTTCGTTTTGAACCCACTCCAGGAAACCAACCAAAAAAGAGCAGAAAACGAAACAACATCATCTGGTACAATCCGCCATTCAGCAAAGACGTCTCAACCAACATCGGCCGCAAGTTCCTCACTCTGATCGACAAACACTTCCCCAAAGGCAATACCCTAAGAAAAATATTCAACAAGAACAACATTAAATTGAGCTACAGCTGTATGAATAACATGCAACAAATCATTTCAAACCACAACAAAGCAATTGCAAAAGGACTGCCTACCCCCAGACTAAACGACTCTGAAACCAATAATGAATGTAACTGTCGCAAGAAACCTGATTGCCCTCTCAACGGAAGGTGCTTACAGACATCAGTCGTTTACCAAGCAAAGGTAATACGCAAGGATATTAACACATCCGACACGTACGTAGGATTAACCGAAGGAGCGTTCAAAACAAGATGGAATAATCACAACGCCTCCTTTAGAAACCAGACTTTGCAGAATTCTACAGAACTCAGCAAACACATTTGGAACCTCAAAGACAATAATGTTGAATATTCAATAACATGGCAAATTCTTGCATCCAGCACACCTTACAACAGTGGTAATAAAAGATGCAACCTATGCTTAAAAGAGAAACTGTTTATTATATATCATCCAGAGCTATCATCCCTCAACAAGCGCAGTGAAATCATTTCAACATGCCGCCACATACGGAAACACCTCCTAGGTAACACATGAGCCAATCACCACACCCTACGCCTGCCTGTACCCACCCACTCTGTGCTCTATATAAACCATTGTATGTGAATGCTTCCATTAAAATCTCCTGATGATTGAGGGAACCCCTCATGAAACAGATCTGTAGAGATGAAGTAGTCTTGTGATTTTTTCCCACACCTATATATATATATATATATATATATATATATATATACTTTAATATCATTTAAAAAAATCTAAGTTGTTTTACAAAAAAAATTAAATCCAATAAATAAAAACCAAAAATAAATAGAATATGCACAAATATATTTAAAATAAATTAATTATGAAATAAGCCCAATTGGTGACCCTGTAATTATGCAGGTATTCATAAAAGTAGTAAGCAACAATTTAGACAAGTTTAATCCATCTTTATTTTATAAAGAGCTTTTCACTCATAAAATCCACATCATTATGAAAAAAATGTTTCAGCCCACTTTATTTATTGTCTTTAAGATATCCTATTTTGAAAGAATCCGCACTTGCGTCGCACTGTTGAAGTTGATTGAGCCTCCTCCAGTATTGCTGCATTTCCGAGAACTAACAAAATGAGCCAAAAACAAACAGCACAAGTAAAAGAAGGTTGGTGAATAGAAGAAGAATTACTTTATAAATCGCTCTAAAAACATCCCAAAACTTTCAACACTGTTTTTTTTTATATATACATACTGCAGGTATGTATGTGATGTAATAACAGGCACATCCATGATAACATGAACAATTTACAGTATGTGAACTGTGTTACTAAAAGTAGTTCCTTGGTTTTAGCTCTTACAATAACAATGTAGATAAATATCACCACATATAAATAGCGCATAAACTTTTGGATGTTTTTAGGCAAAATCGATGACTCCCCAGTACCTGCATTGTAAGCCACCTCTTGCTGGCAGTTTTTAATTTAGAAAGCACAAAACAAATGTGTGATCTTCTCAAATACAAAATTAAAAGTTCAGTTACTCTTTGAAGAACATTTTTTTACAATCCATTGTCGAGCAGTCAGAGGCAGGTCTGGTGAATGTATTTATTACAAGTGATCAACTGGCCTCCCAACAAAATTGACAAGATCTTGTCGACAAGAAGCTCAAGTTTGGGGGAATCTGCCGGAACTTTTTTTTTTTGCTGGAAACATATTAAACTCTTTGGAGAAGAGTAGGGTTGTGTGGCTGGCAATTCGTTCAGTTGAGGACAATGAAGACGTCCGTGCAGAACAGCTACTTGGAATCATGATAACCGAACACCTGCCGACTGCCCTGGTGTATCGCCAAATTTGGAAGATGTTCATCAGTCGTTCAAGGTGCCTCAAAGCTGCCACAAATAATCGACAGGATGGGCAGAGCTGTGGGCAATCACACTGTGTCGATTTAGAACTAAATTGCGAACGGGATAACATGTTGGAGAAGCTTTCCGCGCTGCAAAGCGAAACGATTATCAATTTTGGGGCCAGAAGAGACAAGTAGAGTAGAGGAATTTATTGGAATCTACAATTTGGCTGCCTCTGCACTGGCAAGGTCATGCTGTAAACACACCCAGTTAGACCATTGCTGTGAAAGGCGTTCTGAAATCACTTCCCCACATCTTTCAAGGACACCTGGGATGTTTCACCCCTGTTGGACTAGATCTTGGACACCTCCGTAGCAACCAGCTGTGTTATCACGATGTCACTCGGCGGAATGAGGCAAAAGGCAGTGACGCCGAGCTGCAGCTTCAGGCCAGTTTTGCATGTCGTAGTATGTGCACATACAGTATGGGCTTACGTTGCTTGGGCTTTTCCTCTGGTCTCAAACTGAAACAGAAACTACAGTGTTTTGTTGAGAACCAGAATATATCCATCCATCCATTTCCTACCGCTTGTCCTTTTGGGGTCACGGGGGGTGCTGGAGCCTATCTCTGCTGCATTCGGGCGGAAGGCGGTGTACACACCGGACGAGTCACCACTTCATCGCAGAACCAGAATATAGAGTATAACAGTTATTAAATGAGCCTTTGTTGTAATTACTGACGGTTCGTAAAAACAAATAATGTCAAAAGTTTTTCCTATACTTGACTATCTGAACCAATCAATTGGTTTAAAACATTCGATTAATCCTTAGAGAGATAGGATGTTAAAAAAAAAAAAAAAGTTTACACATTAAAAACATTTTGCTGTCTAAATTAAATGTTCAAAGATCATTTGAGGGGAAAATAAAATGATTGCTATCATTGATTGTATTCTTAGATGTGCTAATATGAAATTCCATTAAAATTGCCATTTTTGCCAGGCCGATTGAAAGATGAAATTTGCTGGAGGATGGTCATTTTGGAAATGTCATCTCTGTTGGAACAACTGACACATTTATCCTCACGACAAATATGCCCTATTGAGAATGTCATTTTTTATTCCCTCACAATCACAACATAAAAGTTATGTTAAGATTTCATTTTCGTCACATTTTTATTAAAAAAGTCGAAGGTACACTTTTTTTATCTGACTTTTTACTGAACATTGAATTAATGTTTTATATACTGCAAATATTACTATTATTATTTGTATATATTTGACAATAAAATATATATATATATATTTTTTAATGACGATAATGTTAAGGTATTTTTTTTTACTGTGGACTTTTTTTTTTTTTTTAACTGGCGTAAAGCACTTTGTGTTGCAACTTGCCAGTGTATGAAAAGTGCTACAATATAGGAATAACGTTTTGATTTGATTTGGAATACTGGAGTGCAGTTTTTGTTTATCCTATGGTGCTGGTTTCTTTCCCATTCAAAGAATGCAACAAAATGTCTACTCTTCCTACTGTATGACTGTGGTTCCTTAACTTTTTTCATCAAGTACTTTCTCAGAAAACACTCGGCTTTCCAAGCACCACCGTAAAGACCTACAATAAAACAGAGTAGCGAAGTAGGCCTAAGTATTAAAACTTAAAGCAAAAAAACAAAAAAAGGTTTGACTAAACAAATATTTATTGATTATTTTAGGCCATTGTAACATTACACACAGTTTGAACATGGACTAAGTGTTTGACGGCAATTAATACTCAATAGGTGATTATTTGGCGTACTACTAGATGGTATCCTTTGAAAATCACTACTGTAAGAGAAACTACGTTGTTGCCAATCAATGACCTTTCAAGGCCAAACAACTATAATGAAATATGCAGTGCAGGCTAAAAGTTTGGACACACCTTCCATTCAATGTGTTTTCTTTATTTTCATGACTATTTACATGGTAGATTGTCACTGAATGCATCAAAACTATGAATGAATACATGTGGAGTTATGTAATTAACAAAAAAAGGTAATGTGGAAGTTTCTTGCTTCTGGGTTCTCTGGATCACCCACCACGGACATGACAGCTGTTCAGGGCTTCGAACAGTCTTTTATTTTTTAATAAAACGTCTTTCTTGTCGATCTCAGCAACCTCCATGTCGTCGCTCTCTCTTTCACCACCTGAGCACCTAAATGTTTTTTTCTTCTGCTTGTCAGCCCACGTCTTTTGGCTCTGTCCGTAAATATCGCTCTCTTTCTCTCGGCGTGCTCTGCCATCCACCAAGCAACCCCTTCTGCTTCCCGACTGCTGCCTTTAACAGAGCGACAGGTGATTAGACAAACACTTCCAGCTGTGTCATCCACTCACCTGTCGCCAATCTCGAAGCCGGTCCTGCCACACCCCGCTCCGCTGCAGTTGCGCAGGCCACGCCCACCACTTACCGCCACCGCCAGACTCAGGCCGGGACGCCGTCCGGCCGCGCCCACTACACTGCAACCCCCCCCGTCCGTCCCCCCGTCCCCCCCTCCCGTGAGAGAGCGGGAC
>NC_084617.1:47786600-47891600 GCF_033978795.1 Nerophis ophidion | reverse complement strand
TGGCACCCACCTGTACCCAATTAACCTGCACACCTGTGGGATGTTCCAAATAAGTCTTTGATGAGCATTCCTCAACTTATCAGTATTTATTGCCACCTTTCCCAACTTTCTTTGTCACGTGTTGCTGGCATCAAATTCTAAAGTTAATGATTATTTGCACAAAAAAAAAAAGTTTATCAGTTTGAACATCAAATATGGTGTCTTTGTAACATATGGGTTGAAAATGATTCCGTTCATATTTACATCTATCACAATTTCCCGACTCATATGGAAACGGGATTTGTATATATATGTATATACATATATATATATAATATATTATATATGTGTATACATTTTTATGTATGTATATATATATGTATATAAATATATATACACAGCACAGGCCAAAAATTTGGACACAAATTCTCATTTCAATGCGTTTTCTTTATTACCATGACTGTTTACATTTTAGGTTGTCACTAAAGGTATCAAATCTATGACACCTGTGAAGTGAAAACCATTTCAGGTGACTACCTCTTGAAACTCATCGAGAGAATGCCAAGAGAGAGCAAAGCAGCAATCAAAGCAAAGGGCGGCTGTTTTGAAGAAACTTGAATATAAAACACTTTTCAGTCATTTCACCTGTGGTGGGCGTGGCCTGCGTAACTGCAGTGGAGCGGGGTGTGGCAGGGCTTCGAGGCTGGCGACAGGTGAGTGGATGACACAGCTGGAAGTGTTTGTCTAATCACCTGTCGCTCTTTTAAAGGCAGCAGTCGGGAAGCAGAAGGGTTGCTTGGTGGATGGCAGAGCACGCTGAGAGAAAGAGAGCGACTTTTACGGACAGAGCCAAAAGACGTGGTGGGTGATCCAGAGAACCTGGAAGCAAGAGACTTCCACAACTTGCCGCCCAACTCGACTGGATCACCCGAGGCGGGGAAAGACGACCCCCTGACGGCTCTCGCGGGCGTGCTCACTGAGCTGGTAGCGAGCACCCTCCAACAGTGTCAGGTCCTGCGGGCGTTAGCGGACCAGGTGGGCGGGGCACGGCCAGCACCGACGACTGTCACCATCCACCGCATGGGGGAAAGAGAGGATCTTCATACATTCTTGGACATTTTTGCGGCCACGGCGAAAGCATGTGCGTGGCCGGAAGAAGAGTGGGGGGTGCGGCTCTTGCCCTTCCTGACTGGGGAGGCGCAGAGTGCGCTTCAAGGACCTGAGAAGGGCGGTGCTGGACCGGACGGGAGGCACCGCCGAAGATTACAGACGCCAGTTCCGGTCCATGCGTCTGGGGAAGGAGGACCGGCCATTCGCTTTTTGCAGCCAGGAGAGGGAGATGGCCGACTGCTGGACCAGACCCTACTGGAACAGTTTGTGGAGGCGATCCCGACGCGGACGGCGAATTGGATCCGGTACCACCGGCCCCAGGACCTTGCAGCAGCGGTGACTCTCACCAAAGACCACCTAGCCGTACACCGCAAGGCGCAACCGACACCAACAGCGCAAGGACCGAGCGTGCGACAGGACAAAAAGAGAGAACTACACATTCCCCACCTTAACCCACGTGATCCTCCCTCTATTCTGTCTCCGCAGGTCCCGGCTGCTGCCTCCAGAACATCTCCCACGCACACGGCCCCTCAAACGCTTGGGCAGGCGTGCCGGAGGCGTGGGCGGCCCGGTTATGCGTGTCATGGACCTCAGCAGGTGGTGGTGGTGGGGCGCGTGACTCGGGTGGCCGGCACTTTGGTACCCTCCCCCGATCCGGGTGAGACGTAGGGTATCAAGGTAATGATACAAGGGAGTAAATACCAGGCGATGGTGGATTCGAGCTGCGGGCAGACCATGATCCACCAGAACCTGGTTCGACCCGGGGCTTTGAGGCATGCAACACGGCTAAAAATCAGGTGTGTTCATGAGGATGTGCACGAGTACCCTATGGTGCCAGTAGAAATTTGGTACGAGGGCCAAATGCATAGAGTTGAGGTAGCTGTAAGTACCCACATCTTGCACACCGTAATTTTGGGCACAAATTATAAATAAATAAATGGGTTGTACTTGTATAGCGCTTTTCTACCTTCAAGGTACTCAAAGCGCTTTGACACTACTTCCACATTTACCCATTCACACACACATTCACACACTGATGGAGGGAGCTGCCATGCAAGGCGCTAACCAGCACCCATCAGGAGCAAGGGTTAAGTGTCTTGCTCAGGACACAACAGATGTGACCAGGTTGGTACTAGGTGGGGATTGAACCAGAGACCCCCGGGTTGCGCACGGCCACTCTTCCACTCCGCCACGCTGTCTGACACAATGTGTAGGGGTGCGTTCAGGGACCGTAGGAAAGGGGAGTGTCCGTGCAGTTTTCAGTGGCGAAGCGGGACCATCCGACACTGCTGAGCGGGAACCGGCGGGAGCTTCGCGGGAGCTTGCCGTCCTACGGAGGATTTTCCCCTCGAGCAATCTCGAGACGAAACTTTGCGTGCGGCCTGGAACCAGGTAGACTACATCGACGGTCAGCTGATGCGCCCGGGAACAGCGCAGGTATTCCCTCACTTCTCTGTTATTAGAGATAGACTGTACCGAGTGAGCCGTGACACTCAAACAAGAGAGGAAATCACACAGTTGTTGGTGCCGGAATGCCGCCGGGAAATTGTTTTCCAGGCGGCACACGTTAATCTTATGGCTGGACATTTAGGATATGATAAAGCACTCAATCGGGTCATGGTCCGGTTCTATTGGCCGGGCAGACGTGCGTCATTGGTGCGCTGCCTGCCCAGACTGCCAGCTGGTGAACCCAGCGGCCACCCCAAAGGAACCTTTACGCCCATTGCCGCTCATGGATGCACCCATTCGAGAGAATTGGGATAGACTTCATCGGACCATTTCACCCGAGCTCACCGGGGTATCGCTTTGTGTTAGTCCTGGTGGATTACGCAACGCTCTACCCCGAAGCAGTTCCCCTGCGCTCCATCTCTGCAAAGAGTGTGGCGGATTATTGGGAATTAAAGCAATCCGCACCAGCGTGTACCATCCACAAACGAATGGGCTGGTGGAGCGGCTAAATAAAACGCTAAAAACCATGATCCGTAAGTTTACGCACAAGGACAAACCAAATTGGGATAAATGGCTGGATCCCTTAAAGGCCTACTGAAATGAGATTTTCTTATTTAAACGGGGATACTAGTAGGTCCATTCTACGTGTCATACTTGATCATTTCGGACTTTTGACAAGAACAAGAAAGTTTGATCACATTACGCCTGTATTGGCCCACCTGCACTGGCTTCCTGTGCACTTAAGATGTGACTTTAAGGTTTTACTACTTACGTATAAAATACTACACGGTCTAGCTCCATCCTATCTTGCCGATTGTATTGTACCATATGTCCTGGCAAGAAATCTGCGTTCAAAGGACTCCGGCTTATTAGTGATTCCCAAAGCCCAAAAAAAGTCTGCGGGCTATAGAGCGTTTTCCGTTCGGGCTCCAGTACTCAGTTTGAGATGCCACCTCAGTAGAAGCATTTAAGTCTCACCTTAAAACTCATTTGTATACTATAGCCTTTAAATAGACTCCCTTTTTAGACCAGTTGATCTGCCGTTTCTTTTCTTTTTCTCCTATGTCCCACTCTCCCTTGTGGAGGGGGTCCGGTCCGATCCGGTGGCCATGTACTGCTTGCCTGTGTATCGGCTGGGGACATCTCTGAGCTGCTGATCCGCCTCTGCTTGGGATGGTTTCCTGCTGGCTCCGCTGTGAACGGGACTCTCGCTGCTGTGTTGGATCCGCTTTGAACTGGACTCTCGCGACTGTGTTGGATCCATTATGGATTGAACTTTCACAGTATCATGTTAGACCCACTCGACATCCATTGCTTTCGTCCACTCCAAGGTTCTTATAGTCATCATTGTCACCGACGTCCCACTGGGTGTGAGTTTTCCTTGCCCTTATGTGGGCCTACCGAGGATGTCGTAGTGGTTCGTGGTGTGGTTTGTGCAGCCCTTTGAGACACTAGTGATTTAGGGCTATATAAGTAAACATTGATTGATTGATTTCGCAATTTTGCCATATTTTTGCTGAAATTATTTAGTAGAGAACATCGACGATAAAGTTCACAACTTTTGGTGCTGATAAAAAAAGCCTTGCCTCTACCGGAAGTCGCAGACGATGACGTCACAAGGGTGAGGGCTCCTCACGTTGTTTATAATGGGAGCCTCCAGCAGCAAGAGCTATTCGGACCGAGAAAACAACAATTTCCCCATTAATTTGAGCGAAGATGAAAGATTCGTGGATGATGATATTGATAGCGAAGGACTAGAAAAAAAAATTAAGTTAAAAAAAAAAGGCGATTGCATTGGGACGGATTCAGATGTTTTTAGACACATTTACTAGGATAATTCTGGGAAATCCCTTATTTTTCTATTGTGTTGCTGGTGTTTTAGTGAGATTAAATAGTACCTGATAGTCGGAGGGGTGTGTCCACGGAGGTCTTGAGGTCAGTGTCTGATGGAAGTCGACGTCAGCTGCATGGACGGCGCATGCTCAGCTAAACTCCGGTAAGAGGCGACTTTTTACCACAATTTTCTCACCGAAACCTGCCGGTTAACAAGTGGTCAGGAACCATGTTCGCTTGACCGCTCTGATCCATAGTAAAGCTTCACCTCTGGGAATTTTAAACAAGGAATCACTGTGTTTAAATGGCTAAAGGCTAAAGCTTCCCAACTCCATCTTTCTACATTGACTTCTCCATTATTAATTGAACAAATTGCAAAAGATTCAGCAACACAGATGTCTAGAATACTGTTTAATTGCGCGATGAAGAGACGACTTTTAGTCGCAAAGTGTGCTGCGCTAATATGTCCTGACAGTCCGTGATGTCGCGTGTCGTTTTCAACAAGAAACTCCGCGGGAAATTTAAAATTGCAATTTAGTAAACTAAACCGGCCGTATGTTAATATTTCATCGATATATAAACTATCAGACTGCGTGGTCGGTAGTAGTGGGTTTCAGTAGGCCTTTAATGTTTGCGATGCGGGAGGTACCCCAAGCCTCCACTGGCTTTACGCCTTTTGAGCTATTGGTAGAAAAGCGCTATACAAGTACAACCCATATACGGCAGGAAACTACGCGGAGTGTTGGACGTTATTAAAGATAGTTGGGAGAAGGGTCCAAGCTCCAGCAAAAATGAAGTTTAGTACATTATGGATATGCGAGCAAAACTCCACACAGTGGGGCACTTGTCACGTGAGAATTTGCTCCGTGCCCAGGAACGGCAACAACGCACGTATAACAAGGGGACCCAGCTAAGAAAATTTTCACCGGGAGAAAAAGTGCTTGTATTACTCCCAACATCAAGCTCGAAATTACTTGCAAAATGGCAAGGACCCTTTGAGGTCACACCGCAAGTGGGTGATGTGGATTACGAGGTTCGACGCTCGGACCGGGGCGGAGATACGCAAATCTACCATCTAAACCTGCTGAAAGCATGGAAACAGCTGTGAGGGAGCAGGAAGAGTTGGGACCAGAGATCCCAACTCTGTCCCTCTCTCTCTACTCCCGTGATAACCAGCTCACGTTAGCGCAAAAAGCGGATGTTGCTAAGTTGCAGCGGCGCTTCTCTGACGTGTTCTCCCCTCGGCCCGGCCACACGAATCTCATCCAGCATCATATCGAGACCAGCCCGGGGGTTACGGTGCGATCTCGGCCATACAGGCTCCCCGAACACGCAAAAATAGTTCGGGAGGAATTAAAATCCATGCTGGAATAGGGGGTAATAGAAAAATCCCACAGTGCGTGGTGTAGCCCCATAATTCTTGTAGGGACGAAAATCGGGTCTGTGCGGTTCTGTGTGGATTACCGCAAGGTGAATGAAGTATCACGTCTTGAACCGTACTCCATGCCTCTGGTCGACAAGCTCCTGGATCGGCTGGGCACTGCTCGTTTTTTAAGACACTGGATTTGACCAAGGAGTACTGGCAGATTCCCTTGTCACCAGAGTCCAAGGAAAAAACGGCCTTTTCCACTCCGGAAGGTTTATACCAATTTGTAACACTTCCGTTTGGCTTGTCCGGTGTGCCCGCCACGTTCCAGCGCTTCATGGACCGGGTGCTGCGACCCCACGCTGCATACGCGACCGCCTACCTGGATGATGTCATCCAGAGTAGTGGCTGGGAAGAACACATGCAGCGGGTGGGGGCAGTGCTCGAATCTCTGAGGCAGGGAGGGCTCACCGCCAACCCGGCGAATTGTGCAGTTGGCTGGAGGGAAGTACAGTATTTGGGGTACCACTTGGGAGGAGGGCAGGTGCGGCCGCAGGTAGATAAAACAGCGGCAATTACGGCCTGCCCAACCCCCAAGACGCAAAAAGAGGTGAGGCAGTTTTTGGGGCTGGCGGGTTACTACTGGAGGTTTATCCCCGGTTTGCGGACCTGACCAGCCCGATAACTGACCTCACCCGAAAGGGGGCTCCAGATCTGGTCCAGTGGACGGAGCAGTGCCAGCAGGCGTTTGAGAGGGTTAAGAAGGCCCTCTGCGAGGAGCCGGTCCTACACATGCCTGACTTTTCTCTCCCGTTTTGTCTGCAGGCTGACGCGTCGGGCAGTGAACTGGGAGCTGTTTTGTCCCAGCAGGTGGAGGGTGTCCATCCTTTGCATCAGCTGCAAGCTATCCGAAAGGGAGGCCAAGTACTGTATTACCAACAGTCACCATGGAAACAATGGTCCCAGCTCTTTTCAGGTCATTGACCAAGTCCTGCCGTGTAGTCCTGGGCTGATTCCTCACCTTTCTTAGCATTTTTCCAAGATGGCGCTGCTCTAGTGGCTACTGTTGGCAGGAGCTCTGTGCTCTTGTGTCACCCCTTTGTGTTTCCCTCTTGTTTTCATGTCTTATTATATTTTTTTGCCTTCTGGTCCGGGACCCTTTGGGACTGTGTGACAAGGGGTGCCACTTTCGTGACCTCTGTGGTGCTTTTTTTGTGGACTTCTGGATCTGCCTCCTGGGAGCCTTTTCGCCATGGAGACCAGCTGCTGGGTGTCTGCCACACCGGAGTCGGTTTGGAGGGACTGGCGGAGATGCGGATGAGGGGACAGGACTGCAGAGTTTGGATGGACTGGAGGAGATGCGGATGAGGGGACAGGTCTGCGGAGCTAGCACTGAGCGCTGGGACGGAGAGGCTTCGTGGTGTCTTGGCTGGGTGAGCAGGTGTCGGACACCTCAGTCACCTTGGACGTATCCTCGCTCATCCATGCGGACTGGACACTGGCCGAGAGTGGAGTCTGCTGTCTCGGTTGCTTTGTTGGGTCTGCTCCTGTCTCTGGCCATGCTCCCTCCACCCCAGCGGACGATGGCGTGGAACACCGCAGAGGCCACCACAGTGCATATGTTTCTTTTAGTTTTGATTCATAGCTGTATGTAAAAGTGTCTGCTTGTATCTGCTGCTTTAATGTCTTTAATGTCCTCTGTGTTCTTTGATGTTTCCCTCTTACACACATGGAAGAGGGCTGTGTACCATGGCTATGAGTTGTTGTTTTTTTCCCTTGGCCTCAGTCTGCACCCCCTCTCCAGGGCCCAAGCTAAGACCGATTTTTATTTTATTTTATTTTAATCTTCTATTTTTTTCTCCCATCCCCCCCGTTTACCTGTATCTCATCTTTTTTGTAAGGGGTGCTGGAAGCCGGCAGACCCGTCAGCGATCCTGTTCTGTCTCCCTGTTATGTTTGTCTAAACTTGAATGGGATTGTACTGAAAATTTTAATTTTCCTGAAGGAACTCTCCTGACGGAATAAATAAAATACTATCTAATCTAATCTAATCATTGAGACCCTAGAAGGTGATATCTTGCATGGGGCTCCACTCCCATTGAGATTGACCGTCATGTTTACCTACTTCCATTTTCTAATGATTGCTCCATCAGTGGACTTTTTTTCACCAAGCTGCTTGGAAATGTCTCCGCAGCCATTTCCATCCTTGTGGAGTTGTACAATTTTGTCTCTGGTATCTTTGGACAGCTCTTTGCTCTTAGCCATGCTGAATGTTTGGGTCTTACTGATTGTATGGGGTTGACAGGTGTCTTTATGCAGCTGAAGACCTCACACAGGTGCATCTGAATCAGGATAATACAGTGGAGCGGAGGAGGACTTTTAAAGGCGGACTAACAGGTCATTGAGGGTCAGAATTCTAGCTGATAGACAGGTGTTCAAATACTTATTTTCAGCTGTATCACACAAATAAATTGTTAAAAAAATCATTGATTGTGATTTCTGGATTTTTCTTTTTAGGTTATCTCTCATACAGTGGACATGCACCGACCGTGAACATTTCAGACACCTCCATGATTTGTAAGTGGGAGAACTTGCAAAATAGCAGGGTGTTCAAATACTTATTTTCTTGACTGTATATACATGTATATTTGTGCACGCACGTACACACACACACACACACACACACACACACGCACACACACACACACACACACACACACACGCACACATGCACACGTACACATCCACACATGCACACGCACACATGCACACAATAGGCAAAAGGTTTGGACACAACTTCTCATTTCAATGCTTTTTTTAATTATTTCCATGACTATTTACATTGTAGATTGTCACTAAAGCCATCAAAACTATGACACTTGTGAAGTGAAAACCATTTCAGGTGACTACCTCTTGAAACTCATTAAGAGAATGCCAAGAGTGTGCAAATCAATCATCAGGGCAAAGGACTGCTACTTTGAAGAAACTAGAATATAAAACATGTTTTGAGTTATTCCACATTTTCTTGTTAAGTACATATGTTCATTCATAATTTTGATGCCTTCAGTGACAATCTACAATGTAAATAGTCATAAAAATAAAGAAAACACATCGAATGGAAGGCGTGTCCAAACTTTTGGCATGTACTGTATATCTTATGGAAATAATTCTAGTTGATTTAAAACACCCAACATAAATTGTGATTGTGTTTTTTTTTAGAGATTGACGCATTTAAAGTGATTTTTTTTTAAGGGTACTTTTTTCCTCACTTTATATTTATCGCCAGCTTTGAGGTGCAGCCATACTCAAGTGTGACGCACAGACCACATCCACAAATGAAAGAACATAATTTATTAAAAGACACATTCTGAAATAAATACATGAAGGAACAACATGTGTGAACTATTTTGTGAATACCAACTTTCAGTGGTACCGAACGGAATTCTTGAAAGTATCCCAGCTACTTCCCAACTGAACAGATTAAAAAATGTCAAAACATGATTAAAAACTGTCAAAACATGTACAA
The DNA here is from genome assembly GCF_033978795.1 of Nerophis ophidion. NCBI lineage: Eukaryota > Metazoa > Chordata > Actinopteri > Syngnathiformes > Syngnathidae > Nerophis > Nerophis ophidion. The sequence goes on along the minus strand of NC_084617.1, from coordinate 47,882,337 downwards.
AACTGATTTAAGTCACCATGCATGCTAACACCAAAATTAAAACATCTTGTGTTAAAATTTGAAATGTTTACAGGCCAAGACATCTTTAATAAATACTAAGAAAAATACTCATCCGGACAAATAAAAATATGCCTGCAGCAGAATGGCAGAAGAGGAAGTGTGGGAAGTTAAAAAAACAACACAAAATCAGTTTCATGAAAACAATCTAGAGATTAGGCAGGATTGATACATTCATTAATTAGTTCATATTTCCCAATGTGTAAAACAGAAGTTGTGATATGATGCGTGTCTCCTGGAGGAAAAAAAGTGTTATGGCCTTAAGTAGTTGAAAGGTTTGGACTTTCTCTATGAGTTTAAAAAGTTACACTCGGGTCTAGGTTACGGAGAGACCACTTCTTCATGGCCGAGGAAAAACAAGGCCGTTAAGGTGTGGACGTGGAACACTTGGCACCATTGCGGAAATCCCTTTGATTTGTTAGAAACACTCTAATTATAAAATAAAGTGATTTGAGAAAAAACGAAAAAAAAAAAACAAGTCGATCGCGACAGAGCTTCAGAAGGGAGCGCATGCGGAACACGGCGGGCGAAAAGCGTTGCGCTCCCCTCGTTAAATTTTTTTCTCAATGGTCACAGCCGCTCTGAAAGAGCTCAGCACTCTCGTTTTCAGAATGGCTCAGTTTAAACTCTTCAACTTCACATATTCCGACCATCTCTGAACGAGTATGGACCTTCACCCACACCCACACACACATTCATACATACTGTCCACACATTAGGGTTGTCCCAATACCAATATTTTGGTTCCTGTATCTGTACCAAAATGTATTTCGATACTTTGCGATACTTTTGTAAATAAAAGGGGACCACAAAAAATGGCGTAATTGGCTTTTTTTTAACAAAAAACCTTACGGTACAATAAACATGTTTTTTATTGCAAGTTTGTCCTTATATAAAAGAGTGAACATACTAGACAACTTGTCTTTTAGTAGTAAAGCTCCTAATTAGTCCACTGACATATGCAGTAACATATTGTGTTATTTCTCATTCTATTATTTTGTCAACATGATTAAGGACAAGTGGTAGAAAATGAATTATTAGTCTAATTGTTCAATTACTGTTATCATCTGCTTACTTTTTCCTTTTAACATGTTCTATCTACACTTCTGTTAAAATGTAACAATCACTTATTCTCCTTTTTTTTGATACATTAGTTTTGGATGATACCACACATTTAGGTATCGATCCGATACAAAGAGGTTACAGGATCTTACATAGGTCATAATTTAAGTCCTTAGGGACATATTGCCCAAATGTTTTAAACATACTATACATTTAAAAAAAAAAAGATTTTGTGACGCTAAATAATAGATGTAATCATAGTGGTATCGACTCAATACGCTCCTGTACTTGGCATTATTACAGTGGATGTCAGGTGTAGATCCACCCATGGCGTTTGTTTACATTGTGACGCCGTTGAGCTATTTTATCCTCCTACAGTGTGTAGTGAAGCATGTTTAGCTATTCTTCGTCCTCCAGTGATAATGTAACTTGTAAGGAACTTACTTTGTTTGTCGCCATGGAGGCGAGGATTAGTGATTTAAAAGTAGCTAAAACACTGCCGACTGCGAGTGGACGTTCGCCGCGAGCTAGCTAGTCATGTCTTAAAGCACTTCTTCCTGTGGGCGTGTCAGTGTTATAACTTTACCTTTATCTTTTGTTTTCAAGCCAAAATGCGTCCATTCTCCCTGTCGTCACACCGTGTCTGCTTGTAAATACTCCGTGTGTGCGCTGCCGAACACGCTCCTCTGCTCGTAAAACCAGCAATGTCACGACCTGACGACGACGCGCCGTCATGCCCGTTAGAAAAGAAGGAGGGTGGTGCACGGAGCGGACCGATACTTTTTAGAGGCGTTATAGTACCGGATATGATTCATTAGTATCGTGGTACTATACTCGTACCGCTATACCGTACAACCCTAACAAACATTCATACATACTGTACACACATTCATCCTGCTCATGACAGTGCCCCCCCCACCTTATTCTTCTAAATCACTTCCAAATACTTCAGTCTGTCAGTATTTGCCCAAGGAAGGCCGCTTACCTCAACTTAATAACCCCCAAATTCAGTCAAATGTAAGGGAATAACTCTGGACCTGTAAAAAACACATGTGTGCCACATGTGAGCCGTAACCTACAGCATATGAGATCGTGTATTTGACCACCAGTCAGGATTGTTCTTAAATGTAAGAAAATCTGGTGTGAAGGTGAATAAAAAGGAGTGGATGTCAAAACACAGAGTCACCTGTGAAGGAAGCACTGGAAGTTGAAGCAGGAGTTCTGATGATGTGGTCCGTCATCGGCCCTACGCCGCCATGAGATATTGGTGGTAAAATAGGCCGAAGAGGGAGGTGGAGAAAAGGCAGGCGGCGATCCACCACGTGAAGAAAGAGAGGAGGCCTCGGAAAAGCAAGGGGCTAAAGACGGTCTTCAGCCCCCCCAGTGCCACCGATAGTTGGCTCGCTGATGCCCGCGATGCCGCCTCCAGCGAGGGGGTTGTTGTTGTTGGTGCTTCACCGGGTGCAGAGTCCATCTGATGGGTGCAGGGCAGCTCTTCTGCTTCAAGATAGAACCCCCATGAATATCCACCTGAAAACACACACACATTACTAATCTCTATTGCCATGTTTTACAACCTTTTTTTAACCAAGGCATAATTTTTTCAAATTGAAAATTAAACTCATTAGCCAATGTAAAGTTTTTCATCAAATACCTGACACAATTGTTCAATACAAACTTAAACCATAACCATTAATTAGCTACCTGTTGCCACCTACTGATATGGTGAGTATTACACGGTAAGTCTGCCGATATCAACACAGCACGGACAAAATATTATAATTATAAAACCCAAAACCAGTGAAGTTGGCACGTTGTGTAATTCACAAATAAAAACAGAATACAATGATTTGCAAATAATTTTTAACTTATATTCAATTGAATAGACTTTTCCAAACTTTTTTTTTTTGTTGCAAATAATCATTAACTTAGAACTTAATGGCAGCAACAAATTGCAAACAAATTGGCACAGGGGCATTTTTACCACTGTGATACATGGCCTTTCCTTTTAAGAACACCCAGTAAACATTTGGGAACTGAGGAGACCAGTTTTTGAAGCTTTTCAGGTGGAATTTGTTCTCATTTTTGCTTGATGAACAGCTTAAGTTTTTCAACAGTCCGGGGTCTCCGTTGTGGTATTTTGGGATTCATAATACACCACACATTTTCAATAAGGAGACAGGACTAGACTAAAGGCAGGCCAGTCTAGTACCCGCACTCTTTTACTATGAAGCCACGCTGTTGTAACATGTACAGAATTTTCCTTGGTATTGTATTGCTGAATTAAGCAGGGACGTCAACGAAAAGGACGTTGCTTGGATGGCAACATATGTTGCTCCAAAACCTGTATGTACCTTTAAGCATTAATGGTGCCTTCACAGGTGTGTAAGTTACCCATGCCTTGGGCACTAATACACACCTGTATTAGTGCCCAAGGCTTTTGAACTTTGCGCCTATAAAATTCCGGATGGTTCATTTCCTCTTTGTTCCGGGAGGACACAACCTCCACAGTTTTGGAAAACAATTTTAAATGTGGACTCGTCAGACCACAGAACACTTTTACACTTTGCATCAGTCCATCTTAAATGACACCCACAAACACCCAGAAACCCGGGGTTTCTGGGTGTTATTGATAAATGGCTTTCGTTTTGCATAGTAGAGTTTTAACATACACTTACAGATGTAGTGAAGAACTGTAGTTACTGACAGTGGTTTTCTGAAGTATTCCTGAACCCCATGTGGTGAAATCCTTTACACACTGATGTCGCTTTTTGATGCAGTACCGCCTGAGAGATCAAAGTTCACGGCCTTGCCGCTTACGTGCAGTTATTTCGCCAGATTCTCTGAACATTTTGATGATATTACGGACTGTAGATGGTGAAATCCCTAAATGCCTTGCAATAGCTCAATGAGAAATGTTCTTAAACTGTTGGGACAATTTGCTCACAGATTAGTTCAAAAAGTGGTGAGCCTCGCTCCATCCTTGTTTGTGAATGACTGAGTATTTCATGGAAGCTGCTTTTATATCCAATCATTTTTGTGAGTGTGAATTATATTTATATAGCGCTTTTCTCAAGTGACTCAAAACGCTTTACATTTGTGAAACCCAATATCTAAGTTACATTTAAAACCAGTGTGGGTTGCACTGGGAGCAGGTGGGTAAAGTGTCTTGCCCAAGGACACAACGGCAGTGACTAGGATGGTGCAAGCGGGAATCGAACCTGCAACCCTCAAGTTGCTGGCACGGCCGCTCTACCAGCCGAGCTATACCGCCTCACCAATCATGGCCCCCACCTGTTCCCAATTAGCCTTTTCACCTGTGGGATGTTCCAAATAAGTGTTTGATGAGCAATCCTCAACTTTCTCAGTCTTTTTGCCACTTGTGCCAGCTTTGTAGAAACATGTTGCATGCATCGAATTCCAAATTAGCTAATATTTGCAAAAAATAACAAAGTGTTCCAATTCAAACATTAAGTATCTTGTCTTTGTAGTCCATTCAATTGAATGTAGGTTAAAAAGGATTTGCATTGTATTCTGTTTTTATTTACCATTTACACAACGTGCCAACTTTACTGATGTTGGGTTTTGTAATTATAATATTTTCTCGGACAATTAGGCGAGATTGCATAATTTTCCAAGGCACACGCATAGTGGTTGAAAAACACTACTCTCATGATGCTTAGGGATACTGAGGCAGTTACCGATGTTACAAGACATGGACGGATTTCTAATGGAAATGTGTTTGTCTGGAAATTTGATTCAAATTTTCAAAGATTCAAGGAACTTTGTTGTCATAGCAGCGCACATGAGGTGGCACGAAATTTAGCCCATTGAGTACTACAAGTACATACATAACTGAAATTGAATAACACAAAGATAGAGTAGCTTATGAATAGAATTGGATAATAAAAATAGATTACAAATGCAATAGAGTAGGTAGGAGAAATAGATTGTGAACCTGTCTTGTCAATAAAATGTACATACGATGACAGCAAAACAAAGCAAATAAAATCCATTTTCAGCACAATTGAGATTGTGTCCCGATAACTTTTCACACAATACCGACATTTAAGCGTTGAGTATTGTCCGATTCCGATATTAATCTAATATGATATCTGTACGATTCATTGTAAATACTTGTATTATTTTGTAGTGTAAAATGTAGGATTGTCTCGATACCAATATGTTGGCAGAGGTACCGGTACGAAAATGTATTTCAATACTTTTCTAAATACCGTATTTTTAGGACTATAAGTCACAGTTTTTTTCATAGTTTGGCTGGGGGTGCGACTTATACTCAGGAGCGACTTATGTGTGAAATTATTAACACATTACCGTAAAATATCAAATAATATAATTTAGCTCATTCACGTAATAGACTAGATGTATAAGATTTCATCGGATTTAGCAATTAGGAGAAACAGATTGTTTGGTAAACGTATAGCATGTTCTATATGTTATAGTTATTTGAATGACTCTTACCATAATATGTTACGTTAACATACCAGGCACCTTCTCAGTTGGTTATTTATGCGTCATATAACGTACACTTATTCAGCCTGTTGTTCACTATTCTTTATTTATTTTAAATTGCCTTTCAAATGTCTATTCTTGGTGTTGGGTTTTATCAAATAAATTTCCTCAAAAATGCAACTTATACTCCGGTGCGACTTATACTGTATATGTTTTTTTCCTTCTTTATTATGCATTTTCAACAGGTGCGACTTATACTCTGAAAAATACGGTAAAGGGGACTACAAAAAATGGCCTTATTGGCTTTATTTTTCAAAAGTTTTTTATAGTACAAGACGGAGATAGATATCTACATATATCCATATTGAAGAGTTATTTCTTTTATTTTTCAATCATATTTGAAAACAGCAAAGTGGTGTGCATATGCAGACCTTGAGCCTGGAATGTAACTAGCAGCCATAACACCCTTCTTATCTCAAATGTCCCAGGCTTAGGAGGAGAATAGATATGTGGATTCGCTCTGGAGGGGAAGGGTAGGGAGGCGAGTGGCATAGGGAAAAAGGCCAGACTTCCGTAGTATGGTCAGATCAACTTGGGCGATGCGATTGGAATGTGTTGTTCATAGAGTGGTCTCTCCAAAGCTCTGGAATAAGATGTCAAAATGGCTACTCTGTCTGGGATTAATTTAAAACCAGTTTATGTGTCATCGAAAGAACTTGGGGGTGACCAGTAGCTTAAAATCCCAAAAAGAGGAAGATCTGGTCAAAACGCAACATACATTAATCATATGTTTCTTATTGCAATCGAATAACAATGTTATCCTTAAATAAAATAGTGAAAATACTAGACAACTTGTCTTTTAGTAGTAAGTAAGCAAACAAAGGCTACTAATTTGTCTGCTGACGTATGCAGTAACATATTGTGTCATTTATCATTCTATTATTTTGTCAAAATTATGAGGGACAAGTTGTAAAAATGGATTATTAATTTACTTATTCATTTACTGTTAATATCTGGTTATTTTCTCTTTCAACATGTTCTATCTACACTTCTGTTAAAATGTAATAATCACGTACTTTTCTGTTGTTTGAATACTTTACATTAATTTTGGATGATACCACAAATTTAGGTATCGATCTGATAACAAGTAGTTACAGAATCATACATTGATCATATTTAAAGTCCTCATGTGTCCAAGGATGTATTTCCTGAGTATATGAACATAATATGAATAAAAAAATAAAAAAAAACTTTTGTGACGCTAAAAAATATTGATGTTATCATAGCAGTATAGACTAGATACGCTCTTGTACTTGGTATCATTACAGCGGATGTTAGGTATAGATCAACCCATGGCATTTGTTTACATTGTGACGCCGAGCTATTGTATACTCCTAAGGTGTATAGTGAAGCATGTTTAGCTATTCCTCGTCCTGCAGGGATGATAGTTGTAAGAAACTTACTTTATTTGTCGCCACGGAGGCGAGGATTAGTAATTTATAAGTAGTTAAAACACTGCTGACTGTGGACGGACGTTAGCCGCTAACTAGCTATCCATGTCTTAAAGCACCTCTTCCTGAGGGCGTTTAAGTGTTATAGCTTCACCTATATCGTCAGTTTTTAGGCCAACATGCATTTGTTCTCCCTTTTCTTCCTACACACTGTCTGCTTGTAAGTACTCTGTGATTGTGCGCTGCTGAAGATACACCTCTGCGTGTAAAACAAGCAAAAAACAATTGGCCAAATGGTACTTTTCAAACAGATTATAGGACCGTTTTTAATTAATTAGTAACGCGATACTATACTAGTACCGGTAAACTGTACAACCCTAGTGGAATGTTAGAAAGGGTTTGATCAAGTGAAATTAGTCAGAAGTTTCCATCGCAGTTTTTCGCAAAATAAAAGCGATATTTCAAACATTTCTACAGAGTACAGGTACAACTTGTAGGTGTTTCCATTAAAGAGTGTTTGCATCATCACTCCCCTTGGCCGACTGATCGGAAGCAAGACAAGTGGGACACGAGTTGTCCTGCACCGACTCCCCGGCGGGCCGGTGTTTATGTGACCTTTAAATGCAAAAAAAAATGCTTCCATCATGCTTTTGTGAAACACTTCATAATCAAAACATCTCAAAAAAAACCTCAGAGCGCAAAAATGTTCTAGCAATATTTGAGAGGTTTTTCAAAACATGGGTGTTTCCGTTACCAGTTTCTTATTGCTATATTTAGGTTTTGCGCATTTCTAGGGTTGATGGAAACGGAGATAGACATTGGTAGGTGTGAAAACACTTTTTACTTTTAATTTGCAGTGGTAATTTGCTTTTTTGTTCGCAAAATTTCATTTAATTAAAATCAAGACGCGGTAAATTTAATAATGCAGACACATTTGTGGCTGGATATTTTCTCAGTCCCTTCTGCCTTGGAGACTTTCTATCTTTAAGTAATTGCACATATACTTTAATACTTTGTTTACATCTGCAATACTGTGTGATTAAAGACACGTATTATGTATGTCCAGCTTGTGTGCTTGGCTGTTGTGTAGCTCCTAGCTCCAAGTAGCCCGCTATGTTTACATTTTGTAATTGACTTCATTAAATACAAGAAATGTGTGTGCTTAGTGGAGGACATTTAGATGTTAACTGGCTGTAGAGATTTGCACAAGTAAACGCGCTTATGTCAGAGCTTGTATCGGATATTTTACATATAAACCAATATTATCCGAAACTTTTTTTTTTATGATATTCTAAACCTGTTATCAATATGGGACACCCTATAAAAAACTAAAAGTTATAGATATTGTTACTTGATGCAATCTTGATTGGATGCTAATTGTTGGCATGCTAAGATACTGTATGTGTTAGCATACTAAATGTTTTTTTTGTGTATTGTATAAAATTACTAATTTCGGAAAATGGTGTAAAACACTTCAAATCCCAAAATGCTAAAGTACTCAAAATAGAGGGAACATGTCTGAGTTTAGTATTCATGTTTAAGTATTTTAGAATTAAGGTCAAAACCATCCAAATGCTTTTTGTTACCTGCCTTCAAGGAAATTATCTGAATTGCAATCGATTAAATTCCACTTCCTGTAATTCCAAATCAACATCCGGTAGGGCGGAGTCAGTTAATTTAATTGAAGTTTAAATTTTTGTGCGATAAAAGTTTCAGAATAAAAGTTGTTCATCTAACTAATAATAAGAATGCGACTCAAGTCTGTTGATTGGGTATGCATTTTAAGATTGATTAGTATTCAATTAATATACTGTACGTCCAGTATATTACCGATAATTGTGACTTTTGTCCAACAAAATCTTACAAAAGCGTCGAGACTGACTAAACAGTGCTTTTGGCGGTTGAAACTGAAAAGTGTGCTTCTACTTGATCAATTTCAGGCACAATCATTATTTATCTGATTATTTTGCTAATGCTGACAACAAAGAAACACGTTCCCAAGTCAGCCTAAACAAAATGGACAGAATGACATCAAAGGTATGAGGGGAAAAAAAAAGAATAAAAATGAAAGAGATACGCTCTTTGACACACCCAAAATTGCAATGTGATCCAAATATAAACATAAAACAAACATCTCTGTAAGAGCTGAGAACACAGTATATGGGAAAGTCTCAAACCCTCCATTCATCCATCCATTTTCTACAGCTTGTCCCTTTTGGAGTCGTGGGGGGCTGCTGGACCCTATCTCAGCTACAATCGGGCGGAAGGCAGGGTACACCCTGGACAAGTCGCCACCTCATCGCAGGGTCTTGGCTGCAGGCTATCTCAGCTACATTCAGGCGGAAGGCGGTGTACACCCTAGACAAGTCGCCACCTCATCACAGGGCTAACACAGATAGACAGACAACATTCATACTCACATTCACACACTGGAGGTGGGAAGAAGCCTGAGTACCCGGAGGGAACCCCACGCAGTCATGGGGAGAACCACTTAAGTTATTTAAAAAAAAAAAAAAAAGCAAAAAAAAAAAATTAAAGCCAATAGACAATAAGATTGCTTGAGGAAAACCCCCTATATGTCTCATAGCCACATTTGAGATATTTCTGTAGTAGGAATTACTTTACACTTCTCTACCCATTCATTCCTTTTCTGCCCTTTTTGTCGCATTCACATGCAAAACAATGCAGTTGAAATGCTTCATATCAAATCTAGTGGTTTGGCGCCATTAAATTGTGCAGGTGTGTGATGAGTTATTACCTAATGTTTTTAGCAGCAAGGTTGTATGGAGCAGCATCACCAGCGGTGCCACATACTGTAGTGCGATTACGCACAAGTAGTAAAAAACACGTGCAACCTGGGGGTAATAGAAAAGACAAGAGTACAATCAGTATAGGAGCAACAAAACAATTATTTTATTGATTTTTTTTTTCTTCAAACTATATACTGTACATTATATGTATATTTAAAATATTGTGGTTACTTGCATTAAAATTACAGATTTAAAAAAGGCAATCCTCAATATCAAACTCTGTCAAAATGACCGATACAATATTTAATCCTATTCTGTACAAGGTGTACACAAATCAGTTTTGAATGGGGGTCCTAAAACGGAACGGGTAGCTGGGCCTGTTAGGGATGGGTACCATTCACATTTAAACCAACACAGTACCATGGAATTGATACTGGTCCTCAACAGTACCAATTTTCGGTACTCTTCTGTGTGTTAGTAAATATTAATTTTGATAATAAAGTTTTATTTTTCACTGCAACATTTAAAAAATAGCTTATTATTATAAGCGTTAGTTATTTTATCTTTTTTTCAATGTCACATTTCTGAGAATCATTTGCAGTTATGACATTAGGTGCAATTACAGTTGCAAGTCCAAGATGTTACATGGTGGTACTGTATAGTGTATGGTGACTTGGTCATTTCAGCCAGTGCATTCTCAAGTTGCGACCCTACAAAGTGTTAATACTGTAAGTATTGTAATATCTATGCACCGGCTGTTTGATTGTAATGTGCATCTTAGCGGTAGTCTGCAGGTGTTGAAATTAAAAAATGTAAGTCACTAATGCTAATCACTTACATAGCATGCCATCAACAAAGCCAATGTTTTTTTAGCAGCAAGCTGGCTCGTTTGTGGAATAGTGGAGCCTTAGTTAACTCATGTTGAAACGTGTCTATGGATGTGGTCATTCATACAGGTCATTGTAATCTCAGGGCATTCCATTGATCACCACTGGACTGTTTGGTTTGTCTTAAAATTTTTTTTGCCTCTCATCCATTTGTTTACATCTCAACGGAATGCTAAAGTGGATGATTCCGACTATTTTGGGCAGTTAGTGGTCGATTCACAGCGATCGTTCTGCCACACAATACCTCAATGCTAACGAAGGGAAATTACACTTCAAAACTGTCGTTGGCATTGACAGTACGATTGCTTGGTTGCATCTCAATAGGTATTTTTCTCACTACGATAGGGCAAAATTATGCTTGCCCGGAACACCCTCCGGGTTTTGGAGTATAAATATTTGGGGTTTTGGCACCAGCCGCTAAACTATATGTGACCAATCTAAGTCTAAGACTAGATGTGACGGATCTAAGTCTAAGACTAGATGCGATCAATTTAAGTCAAAGACTAGATCTGAGCAATCTAAATCGAAGACTAAATCTGACCAATCTAAGTCAAAAACTAGATGTGACCAATCCTAGTCTAAGACTAGATCTGACCAACCTAAGTCTAATACTAGAGCTGACCAATCTAAGTCCAAAACTAGATCTGTCCAACCTAAATTTAGCACCATGAACTGATGAAACTTACTTGGATGAGAGGCGAGACGTCTTCTAAGACAAACCAAACAGTCCAGTTGCAATTTATTAAATGCCCTGAGATTATGTTCCAATGTTCTTTAGAGTCAATTCATTTGTTGACATTGAACATTGCAACATTACCGAGAGGTAGTTTGGTCGAGTTTGTCGTTGGAGTGATCAACACGTGCCAGGGTGCTGAGTCGGCAACCAGGCGTGACGTCACGCGCAACCCAGGCACCGAAACATGGCACCGTTGGATTTGACGTAAATCAGTGCCTGGTAGGACCGTCAGGATTTGGTCAGTGCCAACAAAAGTACTGGATTTGGTACCCATCCCTAGTGCCTGTAGAACTCTACTGTGACATTTGCACTACTACTACAACCTCGGGAGAATACTGAACCTTCAATGAAGGGATAACCATGTAATCTTACTACATCCCATTTATGGAAAAGGACAGATACAGCCACCGAAGCACGAACCAACACTTTTTTAACTAGCTCTAACAACATGCATTACCAGGACCAGATGTCGACAACATTTCGTAGTTCCTGTCACTCCTGCGGTGGCGCAAGCTACCAATACCGGCACAGCTAACGATTCACTCCCTCGCCGACGTCACACATCACTTGGCAACAGGTGGCGCTTTAACGCAGTCACGCAATCTGATCTCATGAAATATCTCTCAATACATATACACTGCTACACATTTCAATTAAAACATGGAGTTAAAAATCACTCAATGAGTTAAAATAATTGATCATGAAAATGTTTAAAGGGCAGCGCACAGGACGCTAACTTTCCCAAGTATTGTAAGCGTTATATTACCCTCTCTTCTAGCTATTAGCACGTACTGACGTAGACTATGCCATACTGAACACATATAAGCTTTGTGTGTTGTCAGCTAATAATAGTGATTTAGCAAAGCTCAGCTATTAACGTAAGCTATAAGTAAATGTATGTTCAATCATCATTTCTGCTGCGAATTGTTAGTAACTTCTCCTGGACTGTTTTTTGGGTTAAACGGGTAGTGACAAACCTGAACGCCAGACTAATTATTTGAATTTTTATTTCATATATATTTTTATTCAAAATATTATTTGAATTCCTCTATTTTTCACATTTTTGATTGAATGATTGAAACTTTTATTAGTAGATTGCACAGTTCAGTACATATTCCGACAATTGACCACTAAATGGTAACACCCGAATAGGTTTTTCAACTTGTTTAAGTCGGGGTCCACGTAAATCAACTTTTGGTACAAATATATACTATCAGCATAATACCGTCATCACACAGGTTAATCATCAGAGTATATACATTGAATCATTTACAATCTGGGGGGTGGGATGAGGAGGGTTAGGTTGATAACAGCACTTCAGTCATCAACAATTGCATCATCAGAGAAATGGACATGGAAACAGTGTAGGTCTGACTTAGTAGGATATGTACAGCGAGCAGAAAACATAGTGAGTTCAGATAGCATAAGAAAAAGTTTATACATTTGAAAAACATTTGATTATTTACATTTGGTTATTTACAGTCCGGGGAGATGGGATGTGAAGGGGTGAGGGTGTTAGTAAAGGGTTGAAGTTGCCTGGAGGTGTTGATTTAGATCGGTTTTGAAGGAGGATAGAGATGCACTTACTTTTACACCTGTTGGGAGTGCATTCCACATTGATGTGGCATAGAAAGAGAATGAGTTAAGACCCTTGTTAGATCGGAATCTGGGATTAACGTGGTTTGTGGAGCTCCCCCTGGTGTTGTGGGTATGGCGGTCATTATTAAGGAAGTAGTTTGACATGTACTTTGGTATCAGGGATGTGTAGTGGATTTTATAGACTAGGCTCAGTGCAAGTTGTTTTACTCTGTCTTCCACCCTGAGCCAGCCCACTTATGGAATGAAAATTCAAATAATTAGTCTGACATTCACCCACTTAACCCAAATAGCAGTCCAGGAGAAGTAACTAACAATTTGCAGCATATATATATATATATATATATATATATATATATATATATATATATATATATATATATATATATACATATATATATATACATATATATATATATATATATATATATATATATATACATATATATATATATATATATATATATATATATATACATATATGTATATATATATATATATATATATATGTATATATATATATATATATATATATATATATATATATGTGTGTGTGTGTTTGTGTTATATGTGTGTTCTGTTAAACCACTAATGGTAACATAAGCTAACTTCGACGCTTCCATATTCTCCTGTAATGGGGGCTAATGTCTGTCTGATGAAATCACTTTGACTGCTGCAAAGCTATAGAGAGACACTAACAAGGACAATCTCATATGAAAGATAGAACGAGGATGACAATGCAAATGAGGTCAGGTACCATCTTCTGCAGGTCGATGGTACTTATTCGTCCCGCCTCCTTCTTCATCTGCTCCACGCCCTTTTGAGCCAGGTTGAGGTAGGCCTGCAAATGATGCCTCAGCATCGCGAGTCGCAGCGCACACATCAGTATGATGGTCCATAACCGCAGTGTGTCGTACGTCTGCTCAGCCATCCTGATATGGACAAGTGGGAGACAGCGGTGAGTCACAGAGGAAGAATGAGATGAACGGATGGCAGCTTTTCTTTTTAACTGCTGCATCACTCCATCATGGGAACTGTGTGCCACAAGGGAAATATAGTTCCAGCAATTTGTAAAGGGGATTTTTTTTAGAAGAGAGTCTCTCTTAAGTGTCAGGGACTACACAGACGAATGCCTTGGGACAGGTGGTCAATCAGAACTCAGTTCTTTATGTAGCTCACATTCTTAGCAAAAGATTTTGAACAATTCGAAGTTTTTTACTGTGTGGAAAAAGCTTAGGGATTTTCTTTTTCAGCACGACTATTCTGCAGCGCACCAATTGAGGTTATATGAATTTGAGAGCCTTGACCTCAACCCCATGGACATGCACATTGGACTCTTTACAACAGGGGTGCCCAAAGGGGAGTGAAACGAGAGGCCAAATATGGCCCGCTAAACGGTGGGTTCCCAAATGTAATACATACTCATAAACAGGGATCGACCAATTTTACCAATATCGAAATGTATTTTGATACATTTTCTAAATTAAGGGGACCACACAAAATTTGCATTATTTGCTTTATTTTGACAAAAAAACTTAAAGTACATTAAACATATGTTTCTTATTGCAATCGAAGAACAATGTTGTCCTTAAATGAAATAGTGAACATAATAGACAACTTGACTTTTAGTAGTAAGTACACAAAAAAAGGCTCTTAATTTGGCTGCTGACGTATGCAGTAAGATATTGTGTCATTTATCAATCTATTATTTTGTCAAATTATAAAGGACAAGCTGTAAAAATGTATTATTAATCGACTGGTTGATTTATTGTTATTATTTGGTTATTTTCTGCTTTAACGTGTTCTATCTACACTTGTGTTAAAATGTAATAAACACGTATTCTTCTGTTATTTGATACTTTACATTAGTTTTGGATGATACCACAAATTGGGGTATCAATCGATACCAAGTAGTTACAGGGTCATAAAATGGTCATAATTTAAGTTCTCATGTGTCCAGGTACGTATTTCCTGAGTTTATGAACATAATATGAATGAAAAAAAAAACCAGAAAAGATTTTGTGACAATAAAAAATATCGATGTAATCATTGTAGTATTGACTAGATACGTTATTGTACTTGGTATCATTACAGCGGATGTCAGGTGTAGATCCACTCATGGTAATTGTTTACATTCAGGCGCTAGCTTTTTATAGCAGCGAAACCAGTGAGCTGTTGTATCCTCCTACGGTGTGTAGTGAAGCATGTTTAGCAATTCCTCGTCTTGCAGGGATACTTTTTTTTTTTGTTTCTTGGATGAAACATACTTTATTCGTCGCCATAGTGGCGAGGATTAATGATTTAGAAGAAGCTAAAACACTGCCTCTGCAGATGGACTTTGGCCGCTAGCTAGCTAGCCCTGTTTTAAAGCACCTCTTCCTGAGGGCGTTTCAGTGTTGTAGCTTCACCTTTATCGTTATTTTTTAGACCAAAATGTGCCATTCTCCCTACATACTGTGTCGGCTAGTAAGTACTCCTGGATTGTATGCTGCCGAAAATGCTCCTCTGCTCCTAAAACCAGCAATGTCATTATGTGAAGACGCGCCGTCATGCCTGTAAAAAAAATATGGCGAACCGGTAGTTTTCAAACAGAGTATAGTACCAGTTTTGATTCATTAGTACCACAATACTATACTACAAACCTCGTTTCCATATGAGTTGGGAAATTGTGTTAGATGTAAATATAAACGGAATACAATGATTTGCAAATTCAACCCATATTCAATTGAATGCACTACAAAGACAAGATATTTGATGTTCAAACTCATAAACTTTATTTTTTTTGCAAATAATAATTAACTTAGAATTTCTTGGCTGCAACACGTGCCAAAGTAGTTGGGAAGGGGCATGGTCACCACTGTGTTACATCACCTTTTCTAATAAAAACACTCAATAAACGTTTTGGGAACTGAGGAAACTAAACGTTGAAGCTTTCAAAGTGGAATTCTTTCTCATTCTTGTTTTATGTAGAGCATTAGTCGTTCAACAGTCCGGGGTCTCCGCTGTCATATTTTACGCTTCATAATGCGCCACACATTTTCCATGGGAGACAGGTCTGGACTGCAGGCGGGCCAGGAAAGTACCCGCACGCTTTTACTACGAAACCACGCTGTTCTAACACGTGGCTTAGCATTGTCTAGCTGAAATAAGCAGGGGCATCCATGATAATGTTGCTTGGATGACAACATATGTTGCACCACGTCCACAGTTTCCAAATATGATTTGAAATGTGGACTCCTCAGACCAAAGAACACTTTTCCACTTTGCATCAGTTCATCTTAGATGAGCTTGGGCCCAGCGAAGCCAGTGGCTTTCCTTGGTGTTGTTGATAAATGGTTTTTTCTTTGCAAAGCAGAGTTTTAACTTGCACTTACAGATATAGCAACCAACTGTAGTTACTGACAGTGGTTTTATGAAGTGTTCCTGAGTCCATGTGGTGATATCCTTTACACACTGAATTCGGTTTTCAATGCAGTACCGCCTGAGGGATCAAAAGTCTATAATATCATCGCTTACGTGCAGTGATTTCTCCAGATTCTCTGAACCTTTTGATGATTATACGGACCATAGATGGTAAAATCCCTAAATTCTTAGCAATAGCTCGTTGAGAAATGTTGTTCTAAAACTGTTCGACAATTTGCTTACAAATTGGTGACCCTCGCCCCATCCTTGTTTGTGAATTACTTACCATTTCATGGAAGCTGCTTTTATACCCAATCATGGCACCCACCCGTTCCCAATTAGCCTGCACACCTGTGGGATGTTCCAAATAAGTGTTTGATGAGTATTCCTCAACTTTATCAGTATTTATTGCCACATTTCCCAACTTCTTTGTCACGTGTTGCTGGCATCAAATTCTAAAGTTAATGATTATTTGCAAAAAAAAAAAAAAATGTTTATCAGTTTGAACAACAAATATGTTGTCTTTGTAGCATATTCAACTGAATATGGGTTGAAAATTATTTGCAAATCATAGTATTCTGTTTGTATTTACATCTAACGCAATTTCCCAACTCATACGGAAACAGGGTTTGTAGTACCAGTATACCGTACAACCCTAATATACATTTAAATGTTTTCGCAACCACAACATAAATACATCATCAGATACGATGTAGACACCTATGATACCAGAATTTAATATTAAAAAATAAAAAACATTGTGATAAGTAAAGAGTAAGTTCGTAGTAATAACCAGAGCGGCCGTGCGCAACCCGGCTGTGCCTGGTTCTATCCCCACCTTGTACCAACTTCGTCACGTCCATTGTGTCCTGAGCAAGACACTTCACCCTTGCTCCTGTTGGTTGCTGGTTAGTGCCTTGCATGGCAGCTCTCTCCATCAGTGTGTGAATGTGTGTGTGATTGTAGAAGTAGTGTCAAAGTGCTTTGAGTACCTTGAAGGTAGAAAAGCGCTATACAAGTACAACCCATTTACCATTTAAGATGAGCCTTGTCCAGCTGTTTCTTTACTGACAGTATACTGCTCATATTTAGCTACATTTTACTGCAAATAAAAATTGGCTCCACATATCGGTTATTGGCCTCCTTGATTACTAATAATCGGTATTGGTCGATTCTTTTAAGCTCACTAGGGGTGCTAGGGTCCGATAATTATGTCATATATCAGTCACATATCAATCAGCAAACACATCAATCATATCGACATACATTAATTTGAAACATCCTGATATTAGCTCCAATAAAAACAAGTCCTGCAACACTGGACAGGCAGTTAACATCCAAATGTCCTCCAATAAGCACACAAAGTTGTTTTTTTTATCAGGTCAGTTACAAAGAAAGGAGCTATTGGTTACACAACAGCTAAGTACACAGTATATTACAAGCTTAATACACATAATATTTGTCTTTAACAGATCAATAATGCAGTTTATAAATTGCGACATTTGTCAATATAAAACAATGACCAAATAATTAAAACTGCATATTACTTATAAAGTCTTCAAGAGAGGAGCGCATTAAAAAGCACCCAGTAACAAACGTGTCCACATTATTCAATGCCGTGCGTCAAGAGAATAAGAATCATAGTGACCACTAAGTGTTGCCAAAAAACAATTCCCACTCCACTTCAATTTAAAGACAACATACAACCATTCCTGACATTTATAAATAAATACATGTGTTCAAACCTATCATTGTTTGAGTAAATTGTCATCTGTCAATGATATTTGCACTAATTGAAGGAACATTATTATTTACATTTAGGCTATTTGTGCTTTACGCTTAAAATCACGGTTTGGCCCGTGGTCTATTGGCACATGTTTTACTTTTCTCAAAAGTTTGGACAACCTTGTAGAAATGTATGAAATGCATGGGTAGTGTATACTGAATGAATTTGGATGCAGCTGACTTACAAAGGTGAGCTGTCCTTTCCGAGGGTGGGGTTCATTATGTAGTCCTTGGTAATGGGCTTCACCCACAGCAGGACCATGATAAGTGGGGAAAGGAAGTTGATATGCAGCAAAGTCCTACAGAACGGGGAAAATAAAGAGAAGATGACTAATTAAAAACAATGAAGTCATGATTTGCATGCACAATTTGTACACACATTTTGACCTCAAACATATTTAATATAACAACTACAGTATCCATCCATCCATCCATTTTCTGCCGCTTATTCCCGTTCGGGGTCGCGGGGGGCGCTGGCGCCTATCTCAGCTACAATCGGGCGGAAGGCAGGGTACACCCTGGACAAGTCGCCACCTCATCGCAGGGCCAACACAGATAGACAGACAACATTCACACTCACATATATATTGAAGATATATTAAATGCGTTAATAACAAATTAAGGTAGGGGTCTAAAACATTTTCTGGGTCAAGGACTGATAGAGAAGGAGAACCCTACTTCTATATTTTGTATAAATTGTATTTTAAATTAAAATAGTCTTAAAAGTACCTTGTTACTATTGTATGCGATATCTGAAATAATACAGTATAGCGCCGCTAATAGCCAGCTAGCAATGAGCACCTTAATTGCCACCTGGCCGCGAGCGCTTTCATCGCTGGTTAGCCACTGGCACGCTACTCACTATAGAGTAGAATAGAATAGAATAGAAAGTACTTAATTGATCCATGGGGGAAATTCAGCACCATAGTTTGCTCACAATAGACACTAATAATAATAAATAATACATAACATATATTATATATAATATATGAATAGTATAAATATATTCTACATTTAAGTGCAGTCAAGTAACATACACCTTATACAGTCTGATGGCTGTCGGTATGAAGGACCTCCAGTGTCGTTCCGTGTTGCATTTAGGGAATCTGAGCCTTCCACTGAACGTGCTCATTCTCTCCGCAAGGTCCGAGTGTAGTGGGTGGGAGGTGTTGACCATAATGGCTAGGAGTTTTGCTAAACTTCTCCTCTCTGACACCACCGCCAGAGAGTCCAGCTCCACTACCACCACGTTACTGGCCTTCTCTCCCAACTTGTCCAGTCTGTTTGTGTCCCTCACTCTTAGCCCGCTCCCCCAGCAAGCCACGGCATACAAGAAAGCGCTCGCCACCACAGACTCGTAGAACATCCTCAACATCTTTGTACAGACGTTGAAGGATCCTAGCCTCCTGAGGAAGTAGAGGCGGCTCTGTCCCTTCTTGTAGAGGGCCTCAGCGTGTTTTGACCCATTCAGCTTGTTATCCATGTGTACACCGAGGTATTTATAATCCTCAACCATGTCCACATCCACCTCCCTGATGGAAACAGGGGTCGCTGAAGTACTCCTCCTCCTTCCCGGGTCCGCAACCAGCTCCTTGGTCTTCGTCACATTAAGCTGGAGGTGGTTCTTTCCACATCATGTGACAAAGTCCTCCACCAGTGCTCTGTATTCCTCGTCATCCCCATCCTCAATACACCCCACTATCGCAGAGTCATCAGAAAACTTCTGAAGTTGGCAGGACTCTGACTGATAGTGGAATCGGTGGCGTAAATGGTGAAGAGGAAGGGGGAGAGGACTGTACCCTGCGGGGCCCCGGTGTTGCTGACCAGCCTGTCAGACAGACAGTCCTGCAGTCGAACGTACTGTGGTCTTTCAGTCAGGTAATCTACAACCCAGGACACCAAGGGGGCCTCCACCTGCATCTTGTCCAACTTCACACCCAGTAGCCCAGGCCGTATAGTATTGAAAGCACTGGAGAAGTCAAAAAACATGACCCTCACACTGCTCGCAGGCTTGTCCAGGTGGGTGTGGGCTCGGTTCAGCAGGTAGATGACTGCGTCCTCCACTCCCAGTCGTGGCTGGTAGGCGAATTGGAGTGGGTCCAGGTGGGGCTTGACTGTAGGGCGGAGTTGTTCCAGGACCAACCTCTCCATGGTCTTCATGATGTGGGAGGTTAACGCCACCGGCCTGTAGTATTTCGACATATCTAACAGCTACCACACTAATTGTTAGCTGACAGCTAATCCGCGAATGGCTAGCGCGCTAAACGTTCGTTACCTTGGATGCTAACAAGAATATTGTAGCAATTATTTCTTCATGCTTTTATTTTAAACCAGTAAGGTACATTATAAACTACAATACAGTAAGACAAATTATTGTTAGTGTATATGAAGACATTTACATTTGTGAGAAACTTGGCGGGGACTACATAAAAAGTACTGTATATATTTTTAAGTCTAATCAACCAGAAATTTCACGATCCCCTGCAATAGCCATGCCACCCCCTTAAAGGATAACTTCACTTTTTGGGGTATTTTGCATATCGTTCACAATCATTATTAAAGACATGATGACGGATGGATTGCTTTTCTTAATGTACTTTATTAAACAAATATAAATAAAAGGGGAGCTCCACTATTCCGCCCAAAAAATCCGATAACCATTCAAAAAGCGCCAACAATGCTCAATTTACATTTCGTGACTTGAATATTAACCAACTATTAGTGATATTTTTATTATTAACGCTAACGCAGACAGACTATTTATAGCGACGACGTGATCACTTCCGTGTGTGCCTATGTTTACATCGAGTGTTGTGCGGTTTCCTCGTCTCCCTGCTTCCTGTAAGTTTATTGTAGATCTTAAATCATGCCTCTCACCTGGAAAGTAAATGTTTGAGGATATAATCCGACAAGTTGGGACACGTTGACAATAATTTACGACCTGGATATGGCAAGAACGACACAAAGAGCACTTGATCCCCCCGCGCGGGGAATATATGAATATCCTAGCAGTCGGCATTCTAATGACAGCAGACCTTGTACAGTAAGTGCTGATACATTATGTTTGTTGGCTCTCATAAAGTCTGCAGTGAGAAGATATCAGTAATGAAGAAAAACAAAAACTAACATTGTGATGCGTTTTTTTAATTAATGCACCGCGTATGCTTAAAATTATCAAAATACTTAAAATATTCAATGTTTTTATAAATGTGCCCGTTACTACATTACCATATTTCTCGGACTATAAGGCGCACTTAAGATCCTTTCATTTTCTCAAAACTCGACAGTGCGCCTTATAACCCGGTGGAATAATTTTGGTTGTGCTTATCGACCTCGAACATATTTTTTATTTGGTACAGGGTGAAATGATAAGTGTGACCAGGAGACGGCAGTCACACATAAAAGATATGTGTAAACTGCAATATGATGGCAGTCACATTTTAGGTACTTGTAGACTGCAATATGACTCAAGCAAACAACACAAACATTGTATATGTTCCATTGAAAATATAGAACATTAACAAAGTTTTGTTGTACTTGTGCAATGACAATAAAGACCTATCCTATCCTATCCTATTACACACAGCGCTCGAAAATCTATCAAAATGTTAGTACGACTTTGTTAAGCTATGAAGCCGCACCGCTTGATGGATTGTAATGTGCTTCCACATACGAGTATTTTTATGGTGTGTGTGTATGGTAAGACATTATCTGACGTTTTGTTTCGCAATATTATGCAAAAGCAACTTTTCTTACCTTGTGGTACCTGCTGATGTGTATTTGGGATCCACATAAGTCCTAAAAATTTGCCCGTGTCTGCCATTGTAGTCCGTGTCAATATGCTTCTTCTTTTCCTCTATCTTCTCATTGAACATTAATCCGCCGCTGTTGCCATTTCTAATATAAAGTAATGTAAAGTTCTTAGTTATATCTGTCAGTAAACTTGCCATGAATGCGCTAAAACATACCGGTGTAGTGATTTTACATGATTCACCCAAGGAATTTAGTCATAAGTGACACATTTCCGGCATTGTTATTGCACTAGTGAGTCACGGATGAAGAGATGATGCTCCGTTATTGATTTAAATAAAGTCTGAATGTCACTAAAACAGTTAGCTCCATCTTTTTGACACTTCTTCCACTCTCGTCCTTGTATGCAACACTGGTACAACAAAGATGACGGTGAAAAGACGCTGCTGAAGGTGAGCCACGTAAATAAGACCGCCCACAAAACGGCGCATCCTGAAGCGACTGTCAGAAAGCGGCTATAAATTGATTTGTAAAACATAATCTGTGCAACATTTTGACCAAAAAAACAACAATACATAAGTTATGTTGACCACAAAGAAGTGTTTTCAATTTGAAAAAATAAAAAATAAATACGATGCCTTTAATGCGCCTAACAACCCGGTGTAAAATAGGGTACATACAATATATACTTACATCATGTATATAAAACCTTAATGGGGTGGTTTTTCTATGTTTTTTAGGGGCTCTATAGGCAGAATTGAACGGCTGCCATAGGCTCCATTGTACAAACTTTTGATCGAACTTATTTAAAATTTAGAATGCATAAAAAAAAATATTAATAATGATTGTGAACGATAGGAAAAACATTCCAAAAAAAGTCCCTGTTGTATTCCTCTGCGATAAGACATTAGATGGATAAAATTGTATGCAACAAACAAACAGTAAAATACTGTGCGTACTGTGTAAATTTGGCTGTGGTCACATTGAGGGCATCGAGGTGCATCTGGGCCAATCGCAGTCCAGGGAAGGTTAAAAAGGCTCCAATCAGGGCACACAAAAAGGCTAGTATTAGCTTGAAAGTAAGTTTCGATATAGGACCCCTGTGGAAGACAGAACACAACTAAATGTTAAGTCATTCAAACAAAATAATTATGCCGGAAAACATCCTTACTGTGACTCCAAGCCTTGGTGTTCCAGGAACTGTAAAGCGCTGTCAGAAAAGTTTGCAAAACCTTCAAAATTAAGAACAAAACACATTACAATTTTCACAAGTGTGGTTCATATAGGCATCGGAAGGAGTGACGCGAGCACTCACCCGTCTCCAGACCGAACTCCAGGTAGTTTTCAGTGACAATGAGGATGACCATGGCTTTGACGAAGAAGAAGAAGCCGAAGGTAATGCAAAGGGAGCGCTCGCCTCCTTCTTCAAGCTTAAAGTAGTGGGCCGTCAGAGAGAAGAGCGTCTTGCTGGAAGGGCCATTGTCAAGGAAAATCCAACACATCATTTGATAAAGGAATGCTTCAGTGGATTCTCAGGACATTCAATTTGTCAGTTTGTCTGCCTTAAAAAATTTTGTATTCCATCATGAATCATTTTTAATAATTTAAAATCATTGTTTTTTTTTATAGCGACAATCGATACATTTAACTTAATTATATACACTCACACTACACTTTAAGTTCGTAGTGCATCCTTGACTGTTGATAAAACTAAATTGAATGCTAAAATGAGTCAATTCAATCCCACTGACTTTGACATATTAACAGCTGTTATTTTGCATCATGAGAGGAGGAAACTATCCTTGTCGCGGCATGCCACCTTCAAAAAGTCTTCCTTTACAGCGATATAGACATGCAGGTGGTAGAGGCCCAAAATGTGTTGAAACGGACAACTTTCATTTAATTCAAATTACTGTGTGCATAAAACCCATAGAAAACATTATGGCATTATCAGATTTGGAGTATGTTAATTTACTGTAGTTGTTTAATTTTGTAGAAAGCAGATAATGGCAACTTTCTGGCTACAAGAAAAACTAAATTAAATCAACAATTTAAAAAAATTATACTGTTCCCAAACATTCTATTTGATGGAATAAGTGTCCAAAACGTCAATGTGAAGATGTGCATTTATTGAAGCTGTAATGAAAGCCATCTCCCCTGTGTTATTACCTGACATGACTTGCAGCTCCATATCATCAGTGACCGTGTAAATTCCCTTTTTTTTCTTCAGGCAGTCGTCTTCATAAATCTCATTGGAACAACAGCAGACAAAAGTTACGGCATCATCATCTTGCCCAATGCAGATTTGCAATTCATCACCGAATATGACGCGTTCAGTCATCAGTAGTCCGTGATTGCTTATCCTTTGCCCATTGTACCCTTGTATTTTTATGTTTAGGTATTAATGGCGGCTTTCGTTAAGCTTTTCGGTATTTAAATCTCATTTCTTTCAGGCGGTTTCTTACAGTACATTTTCTGTTTTCAAGACATTGCGGTATAGCTCGGTTGGTAGAGTGGCCATGCCAGAAGTTGAGGGTTGCAGGTTCAATCCCGCTTCCGCCACCCTAGTCACTGCCGTTGTGTCCTTGGGCAAGACACTTTACCCACCTGCTCCCGGTGCCACCTACACTGGTTTAAATGTAACTTAGATATTGGGTATCACTATGTAAAGCGCTTTGAGTCACTAGAGAAAAGCGCTATATAAATATAATTCACTTCACTTTAAGTTTTCTGTTTTAACACTTTGTTTTCCTTCGTCTACCAGTGTGCTTGCCTTTTATAACCTTCCCATGTTAGTGCATGGTCCAGATTTTAAAAACAGCTAACTGTCAACACATTTTGCAACATTGTGTGTGATGATTTGCCTTTTTGAAGAAGTTTGATAATTCTACCCTTTATTTTAATTGACATCTCCTGAGTTAGAGCCATGACTCATGTCAATCCACCTGGTGCAACAGCTCTCCAAGGTGTGAATACCTCTTTTTAAATGCAGGAGGAACATATTTAATCTTAAGCAGGTGTTTGCTTTAGAAATTTTAATTTACATGATGATTCCTTATTTTTTTCCTCAGAATTGAGTGATTTCATTATCATTTTTTTCCCTGCCTGATCTAAAAATGAAAAGATTACTGGTTACTACTCTTAATTTCTTTGTGCTCCTTCAAGCCAGAAAGTTGCCATTCGAAATGACTATAGTTTAGTGTCATGTTCCATGTTTTTTGTCCACACAATTAAAATAGTGAATGAACATCTGACAAGACTCGTGATTTCATATTTTTCTTCAGGCGATCTATTAGGGGAGCTGAAAACATGTATTCTCAATTGAATTGCAATCCCTGTTAAAACCGATTCCAAAACGTATTCATAATTTTCAAATATTCACCAAAATAAATAACTGATTTTTTTTTTAAGAATCTACTTAAAAACTATATTTTTTTAGGATATTTCTGTGCTTACTCGTCATATGTTAACCGCTAAGAGAAGCTTTTGTAATCTGTGACATGTTTTAAAAAGGTTTTGAAATCATTTTTATGTATATGTAATAGCGCAGAATCATTTACAATCAAGTTTTGCGTTGAATCGAGAATTTATTCTGAATCAAATATTCACAAGAATCGTAATCAAATCGAGTCTGTGTAAGATTCCCATCCCTAATTAGCTTATAGTCAAGTTTTAAAATAAAAGTGCACTCATAATTAAATCAAAACAATAATACAACATGTTTACAAGTTATTACGTGTACTGCCTTGTTACAAAACTTGAAAGTTAGAACACAAATTGCATGCTGCACACAAAATATCTATAACACTAATTTTTCCCCAGTGGAATACTATATTTGTTATACTTGTATAGATACAGTCATATTAAAGAGTTGTTTTACGTAGTTTTATTGTGCAACAGTGAATAACTGTACATTGTTTTGGTGCCATCTCTGTATGAAAGTCACCACTTAATGCTTCTATTGCAGTACTAATTAACTCAATAGTATGATGCAAATTAATAAAGGCAGAAATATTGATATGGTATCTTTACATTGTGCAGGTATGTTTAATGGTTAGCCTAATGAGTACATACTGTATATTTCAGGACCATAAGTGAGGCTACATCTTATAAAACTACATAGTACTACACTTCAGGTCTAGAGAGTCAAAAACATTGTCATTACAGCAACCAGGAAAACTTAAATCAAGTGCTCTATTAGCACATAAATTGAGGAAACGCATTTGCTCATATCCATAGTCCCATGTCATCTGCTCCCTGGTCTATCTTTTCCCATGTCAGGTGTTGCACCGGGAAATTTAGGCCTCCAATCTTTGACGTAGCCAGGAAATGACACACCATCTGACCGCGGCGAGCCAAGGTTGACCAGGAGCCCTGGAGAAGATTGATTCCTATGGTTGGCGGCAAGGATAATGCATATTATTAGACCATCATTCAGCGTAGCAAAATAGCTGGGAGCCGTGGACCATAAAAGTGCTGGCAGTCAAACCAAGTAGGAGATCTCCAAGTCATTTTAGAGCATCCGCTGCTGCTTGGATCTACACAATCATCCTGAAATGATTTGGCCTCTTTTACAGACAAAGGAGATGCTAACCTGTGGTATTTACCATAGGATGGTTAAAAGTGAACGTAATGGAAGTGTGATTGTCCATTTGCTTAAACACAAAATGCTTCAAAAACATAGCTTGGACACGTTTTTTTTTCCTTAAAAACACACCAAAGAAAAATGATAGTCAGGAAAGATGATATAAAATCATCTAGCTAGTTTGTTAAACATCGAACTTGCGTTTAGTCTTATAAAAAACATTTTTAAATGAAAGATACAAATTTAAACAGCAATAAAATATGCATTAGTTTAGGTCTAAAGCATGGTCATTTCTGTGGTGACAAATCTAATTAGGTATTGAGTCATCTTTTTCATGTTAAGTGAGAGCCTCACAAAAAACAGATCTCATTTGCATCTTTTTATACCTAAAAGAAAAAGGCAAAAAAAAATTTTTTTTTTTAAAATCAGATAAACAAACACGGTACAAATCTTACTGCGCTCCTCCAAATCGGCCTCGCTTCAGCACCGGCAGAGCGCAGAGAAGACAATCAAACCTTACAATCTAGAGCAGGGATGTCCAAAGTGTGTACCTGGGACGATTTGTGACCCTCAAGTTTGCGGCCAACAGCACATTCTAAAAATACCATTACTAAAAACAAAATAAATCAGAAAGAGTAGAATAAAAAGGCAAACAAATTATGCAACAAGAAAAAGATGAGATGTTGACGCTAATAACACAAAGTTTACATGCAAGCTGTTTTCTTCCTTTATATGAAATCTATGTGAAATAGTACCTCAACTTACAAATAACCCAACTAATGAGTATTTTGAGATACCAAAAGTCGCCCTGCTTTATATTGTGGATATAAAGCAGGAACTACGGTATCGTGATGGAAACTTGTAAAGGGGCTTTAGTGTCCCTAGCAAAAGCAACATTTTCCACAACAAAAAAGGGGTGCATATCGACAGCAATACAAGCAGCAATCAGCCAATCGTTTATTTTGCCATCTTTGATTGTGCCAATGCCTCTTCAAATGCCCAGGGTATAGTTTGTAGTCTGTGTGTTGACGCTGTTTGTTTGTTTTATTTTGGTTCCATCTATTTCTGCAACGGGGTGATGTGGGCGCAAATATGTTGTATTTCCCATGTTGTAATTTATCGTCTTGTGAAACCTGTGACATACAGTTGTATGTATGTACACGCTTGCCACCCAGGATATACATATATATATAAATACACACATGTACATACATACATATATATATATATATATATATATATATATATATATATACACACAGTGGGGCAAAAAAGTATTTAGTCAGCCACCGATTGTGCAAGTTCTCCCACTTAAATGATGACAGAGGTCTGTAATTTTCATCATAGGTAAACTTCAACTGTGAAAGACAGAATGTGGAAAAAAAATCCAGGAATTCACATTGTAGGAATTTTAAAGAATTTATTTGTAAATTATGGTGGAAAATAAGTATTTGGTCAACCATTCAAATCTCTTACTGATGGAAGGAGGTTTTGGCTCAAAATCTCGAGGTACATGGCCCCATTCATTCTTTCCTTAACACGGATCAATCGTCCTGTCCCCTTAGCAGAAAAACAGCCCCAAAGCACGATGTTTCCACCCCAATGTTTCACAGTAGGTGTGGTGGTCTTGGGATGCAACTCAGTATTCTTCTTCCTCCAAACACGACCAGTTGAGTTTATACCAAATAGTTCTATTTTTGTTTCATCTGACCACATGGCATTCTCCCAATCCTCTGCTGTATCATCCATGTGCTCTCTGACAAACTTCAGACGGGGCTGGGCATGCACTGGCTTAAGCAGGGGACATGTCTGGCACTGCAGGATTTCATTCCCTGTTGGCGTCGTGTATTACTGCTGGTAACCTTTGTTACTTTGGTCCCAGCTCTTTGCAGGTCATTCACCAGGTCATCCTGTGTGGTTCTGGGATTTTTGCTCACCGTTCTCATTATCATTTTGACCCCATGGGATGAGATCTTGCGTGGAGCCCCAGATCGAGGGGGATTATCAGTGGTGTTGTATGTCTTCCATTTTCTGATAATTGCTCCCACAGTTGATTTTTTCACACCAAGCTGCTTGCCTATTGTAGATTCACTCTTCCCAGTCTGGTGCAGGTCTACAATTATTTTCCTGGTGTCCTTCGACAGCTCTTTGGTCTTGGCCATAGTGGAGTTTAGAGTCTGACTGTTGAGGCTGTGGACAGGTGTCTTTTATACAGATAACGAGTTCAAACAAGTGCCATTAATACAGGTAACGAGTGGAGGACAGAAGAGCTTCTTAAAGAAGAAGTTACAGGTCTGTGAGAGCCAGAGATCTTCCTTGTTTGAAGTGACAAAATACTTATTCTCCAATATAATTTACAAATAAATTATTTAAAATTCCTACAATGTGAATTCCTGGATTTTTTTTTTCACATTCTTTCTCTCACGGTTGAAGTGTACCTATGACGAAAATTACAGACCTCTGTCATCACTTTAAATGGGAGAACTTGCACAATCAGTGGCTGACTAAATCCTTTTTTGCCCCACTGTATATATATTTAAATAAATACATATATATATATATTTGTATTATGTATGTATTTGTATTATATATATATTACATATACTGTATATATAAATATATATTTATATTATATACAGTATATACACATACATATATATACACATACATACATATATACACATACATATAGACATATATATATATATATATATATATATATACACACATACATACACATATATACATGAATAACTACATATACATATATACATACATACACACATATATATATAAATATATATACATACAAATATATATATACACACATTATATACGTGTATATAAATATACAATATATATATATATGTATTCATTCTTATAAACATATATATACATACACATGTATATATACACACACACACATACATACATACATACATACATAAATATATATGTACATATATACATATATATATATATATATATATATATATATATATATATATACACACATACATACACACCCACATACATGATATATATACACACACACACACACACACAATATATACACAAATATACGCACGCACGCACACACACACAAAATATGGATGGAGAAAGTACCATCAATTCTGAACTGTAAGCCGTTACTTTAAACCCTGCGGCTTGTAAAATGGTACAGCTAATTTATGGATTTTTCTTTGCTGAAGGCCATAAAGCAAATAGTTTTCATTAAACATATGCAAATACACTTAAATGGGGTGTTATTGTTTGCGCTATGACGCCACCTTTTGGACAAGTTCACTCACTGCAGGTGCTGCTGGATGAATATGAATTACTGCTGTTTCAAGCTTTGAACCAGAAGTACAAGTGCTGTGCCATCTTCTATTCGTCCATAGCGTTTCTATTCATATAGATTCTTCAGTCATAACTCCAAGCAATGTTTATACGTTTGGCAGTATAACAAAAACAATTCTTACTCTCCAAACCGTCCCATGTGTGATATGTGTAGGAGTGTTTTAATGCGTATCTGTACAAGATATCTTAATGTAATCAAGCAAGCGTTGTATTAGCTAATATGTTAACACAAGTTTAACAAGTTTCTGTATTCATATTATTACCTTACAATGGCATTATTTTTATATTGTTCCAGTTTTACTAAGTAAATTCACCAAGACGAGGTATTAAGTCTGTTTAGCTGATTTGTGAAACTCACTTCCAAGGTTAGTGGGTCCATGACGATGACTTCTGTTTTGTTTGATCAGTCGTTGTACTGCCGTGTTACAGACACCGTTTGGAAAAAATGTATGAATGTAAATAAACATTTATAAAATCTTTCTGCGTAAATAACACATTTCACAACGTATATATCTGGTGCTTATCATTTGCTGTGGCTAACAAATGGAAAAATATGTTTTTTCCCTAAAATTTAGTGGGTGCAGCATATATACCGGTGTGCTCCATAGTCCAGAAAATACAGTACCGGTATTCATTTATTAATGGGTTTCTTATTTTAACATGGTCATCCTACATCCCTCCACAATGTCACATTTCTATTATTTGTGGAAAATATTAGTGAGTTACAAAGCATACTGCTGCAAACTATTGACACAGGTTGTAAGTGTAGGCAGATGGTGCTCGCTGCACAAGCGATCTTCAAACATATTGTTGAAGGACAACATAACTGTTTTTTTGTTTTCCAGCTGCTCACGTACATGTCCGATAGGCAACTGGAGGACGTCTCTAAACTGCTTTTAAAAACAACCTTCTGTTGTGTATTTGAAAGGAGACAGATGATTTCAAAAGGCCTTATGGTTTCCATGCCATTGAAAACGCAGCACTGCTCCATGCATGTTTTCAATTGAGAGAACATTTGACATGACATCATGTAAAGAGCGATTCAAGGATACATGACAAAGGCGAGCACTAGCAGGCACCAGACCACACTGATGTTCATCTCTCCTGAGGGCTGAGCCACACTGTAGTACAGCTCCGTTATTAGATAGACCACAGTCGCTGCTACTGTGAAATCAACCAACCACTGGAACTCAGGGAAGTAGTGCAATGCTAAAGGCACAAAAACAGACATTTTTCAAACATGTACATTTGGATGGCACAACCAAAATATACTTCATCAATTGAGGCTTTTAGAAAAACCTTTAGAAAATGTCTTACTACCTAATGTGTCGACTTCCGTAATGCATTTTGTCTCCAGTTGTAGATCGATGTCCTTGGGTACAGTTAGCGGCTTGTTGTCTATGTGACCGTTGTACTTCCTGGAGTAGAGACATGAAATTAGAAAAAATGGAATGATAGAGTCAATACAATATAATAATATAGTGAGACAACCAACATTTGCCAAATGTCTCATTTTGCCTTCATCATTAAAAGATTATATTAAAAACACATAGCAATGGTTTTAACTTAAATTAGTATTATTGTGGCTGTCATTTGCCAACTGTGCCACATTATATAGAGCAGTGGTTCTCAACCTTTTTTCAGTGATGTACCTACCCCCTGTGAAACATTTTTTTCATTCAAGTACCCCCTAATCAAAACAAAGCATTTTTGGTTGGAAAAAAGAGATAAAGAAATAAAATACAGCAGTAAATTGTGCAAAATATTGCTCATTTGTAGTGATCTTTCTTGAACTATTTGAAAAAAAAGATATAAAAAAAAATGAAAACTTGTTGAAAAATAAACAAGTGATTCAATTATAAATGAAGATTTCTACACATAGAAGAAATCAACTTAAAGTGTCCTCTTTGGGGATTGTAATAGAGATCCATCTGGATTCATGAACTTAATTCTAAACATTTCTTCACAAAAAAAGAAATCTTTAACATCAATATTTATGGAACATGTCCACAAAAAAATCTTGCTGTCAACACTGAATATTACAGTGTGGTACATTCATACTTTGTTGAAGTATTATTTAATAAATATATTTACAAATAATTTTTGAATTGTTGCTATTTTTTAGAAAATTTTTGAAAAATCTCACATACCTCTTGGTATACCTTCAAGGACCCCCATTGTCTTACTTTGCTTGTTATAACTTTCAGAAAGACAATTTTAGAGAAAAAATACAACCTTAAAAATGATTTTAGGATTTTTAAACCCATATACCTTTTTACCTTTTAAATTCCTACCTCTTCTTTCCTGACAATTTAAATAAATGTTCAAGTACATTTTTTTTATTGTAAAGAATAATACCACAATTTTGATTTATTTTTTAATTTTAGCTTGTTTTTTTGACGAAGAATATTTGTGAAATATTTCTTCAAATTTATGATTAAATTTAAAAAAAAAAATTCTGGCAAATCTAGAAAATCTGTAGAATCAAATTTAAATCTTATTTCAAAGTATTTTGAATTTCTTTTAAATTTTTGTTCTGGAAAATCTAGAAGAAATAATGATTTGTCTTTGTTAGAAATATAGCTTGGTCAAAATGTGTTATATATTTTAACAAAGTGCAGATTGGAATTTAACCTATTTAAAACATGTCATCAAAATTCTAAAATTAATCTTAATCAGGAAAAATTACTAATGATGTTCCATAAATTCTTTTTTAATTTTTTTCAAAAAGATTCAAATTAGCAAATTTTTCTCTTCCTATTCTTCGGTTGAATTTTGATTTTTAAAGAGTCGAAATTGGAGATCAACTATTTTTAAAAATTAAATTTTCATTTTTTTCAGGTTTCCTCCTCTTTTAAACCGTTCAACTAAGTGTTTTTTTTATCATTTATTCTCTACAAAAAACCTTCCGTAAAAGGAAAAAAAATGTACGACGGAATGACAAACAGAAATACCCATTTTTTATATATATATAGATTTATTTATTAAAGGTAAATTGAACAAATTGGCTACTTTTGGCAATTTATTTAAGTGTGTATCACACTGTTTGGTAGTTTTTCACATTAATAAGTACCCAAGAAGTAGCTCTTGGTTTCAAAAAGGTTGGTGACCCCTGATCTATGGCAAAACATTCAATAACTTTGCTAAAAAGGAAGGCTGTGACAATATTTTTGCCCATGGTAAGAACTACTTTTAAAAACAGTACATAATAATTATTTTGACGATGGAAGAATTGCTCTCTTCTTTGTGTAACATGAGTATCCTACTTCAATTACATTTTGAGTTACTTTGATCGGAAAAAAATAATAATAATCTGAGCGCTCTCAAAACTCGTTATCCAGCCATGAAACACTGAGTCACTGAGGGTTTTAATATTTTTTTAATATACCTATTTATAAAGCGGATACCGGTATTCAAAATAAAAATACTGGGGTATCAATTTTGGTTCATATCGCATAGCCTTAGTATCAACCAACCTAAACAATTGATACTGTTTTTTTTGCCATATTGCCTCGTATTTATGCGACTGGCAACATTCATATTGTACTTTATTTACGATCAGTGGGGTCATATTCTTTCTACTATTTTGTAGGAATATAAACGGTATCAAAATCTCAAGGTATAATATCGTCACGGTATTCAAGGCCGTGGTACGGTATTATTGTAGTATTGTCAAAACAATTAATAAAACTTGGTAAAAATGCCTTAGTGTGTAAAATTAAGTGGCAAGAATGTTTAGGACAAACACAGTTACTGTAATTAAACGCAAACAATGCTCAAATGTTCTAGTTATATGTATTACTATAAACAGGTATATTCAAGTGCAAAGGATGATGCTGGAACATCAAGTATTTCAAGTAACATACTTTATGCCAAATATTAAAGGACAAAAAAAAAAACTTATTTGAGGGTCTTTATACGGTCAATGTAAACATTCAGTGTAAGAACTGGACAACAATTATATTCAGTTTAGTGTGTTTCAACGTTTAACTTCCTGAGAACCAGTGTCACCCTTAAATGGACATTTGTGTATTAGTTTGGTAAATGTTTGGAGTAGGTTGACAATTTAATGTTTAGCAATGTACAGTCGTGGTCAAAAGTTGGCATACACTTGTAAAGAACAAAATGTCATGGCAGTCTTGAGTTTCCAAGGTTTCCAGAAACGTTTTGTTGTTAAGGCGGCTGCCTTAACAACAAAGAGCCACCGCCTAAACTAAAGTCTTAACAAAAAAACAAAAAAAGTCTTAACAAGCTGCTCTGCTTGGTTCTGTGTCTGCCTCTGTCAGTATGTCTCTCCAGCACCCAGCATTGTCCCACACGCAGAGCGGTAACAGCCAATCAGCAGTGCCTATTCAGACCGTATGTAACAGCCAATCAGCAGTCCGTATTCAGAGCGCATGTAACGTTGAGCGAGCAGAAAGGTGATTTTAGCAGGTAAGGCAGCAAACTCTCCCCAAATGATAATAAACACCTCCCAGTCAACTTCTAGTAACATCACTATGAGCCCGTTGACGTTCTCGAAACAAGCTGCAGCAAAGCTCGCTCGCAGTCCTTGAGGTGAAGGCTAATTAGCTATTAGCGCAACGTTAACTCACTGTGCGGGGTGTGTGCGTGTGTGCGTGTGTGTGTGTAACGGACAGCAAAGCCCTGTCTGTCTGAGAGAAAGACAAGCAATAGTGACTTAGTTAAAAACTAAATTATTTCAGATGACTTTTTTCTGTGTTGAAGCAGCAAAAACAACATATTTAATGAAGAGTTTCTGTCTCGGATAGTTGATATAATAATGTAACTGTATCATAAAGCCTACATGAACTTCATGGTGTTCAGGGATAAATAGTCTCTCCTATTGCTATTGTACTATTTTTTCAGCTATAGTTCCATTAATCATTAGTAATGTAGCAGCCTAGTTTTGAATGGCAGTGTCCCTGCTATCACATGTTGATAAGAATATAACATTTACATAATAAAAATCAACTACAGGCTTCCCAAATGCTATAATAAATTAAGCATAGGCCCCAAAAGGGAGAAGCGGTAAAAAATGGATGGATGGAAAGATGGATGGATTTGATCATATGTCAGCATGTGGTCCCACTTTTAACTCTTTTTTTCAAACGATTATTGCAAACGCTTACTTACAGTAAGTAATTCATTTGACTTTGTATGTCATTATTTTAGTATCTCAGGTAACTAGGACTGTTTTGTTTTTTACCTTACAGAAGAAATATCGAGATATACATCATATATTGCCATTCAGCAAATGGAGCAGAAAACAACCAAAAGTTGTAGGCTTCTTCACGAAGCCGGTCTACATCACCACAGTCTGTAGTCTATTGCCCCCCAAGCTATGGTGGCAGCAACGAGGTGGGAACGTGATGGCGACAGGCCGAGATAAACAGATCCTAACACCCAACCATCCCCTTCCCCCGTCCCCTCCCCCTGGAGTCACCACCTTAACTAACACAATTCCTGGGGGAAACACTAGTTTCCAATACTTCCTACAACTCTTATTGTTTTGTGATATAGTGATTAGAGCACATACTTGGTCACAAAAAAATTCACAAAATTTGATTCTTTTATGATTTTATTATGGGTCGACTGAAAATATGACCAAATCTGCTGGGTCAAAGGTATACATATATCAATGTTAATATTTGGTTACATGTCCCTTGGCAAGTTTCACTGCAATAAGGCGTTTTGTTAGCCATCCACAAGCTTCTGGTTAAAATTTTGACCACTCTTCTTGACAAAATTGGTGCAGTTCAGCTAAATTTGTTGGTTTTCTGACATGGACTTGTTTCTTCAGCATTGTCCACACATTTAAGTCAGGACTTTGGGAAGGCTATTCTAAAACCTTAATTTTAGCCTGATTTAGCCATTCCTTTACCACTTTTGACATCTGTTTGGGGTCATTGCCCCGTTGAAGAATTTGGAGGTAGACTTCCTTTTCCATTGTCCCATTTACCCTCTGTAAAGCACCAGTTCCATAAAACCACCACCATGCTTGAGGTTAAGGATGGTGTTCCTCACCTTTTCTCCTCCAAACATATTGCTGGGTATTGTGGCCACAGAACTTTCCTCCAGAAGGTCTTATATTTGTCCATGTGATGTCAGATGAAACAAAAATTGAGCCGTTTGGCCAGAATAACCAGCAATATGTTTGGAGGAGGAAAGGGGAGGCCTTTAATACAAGGGTCACCATTCCTACCGTCAAGGATAGTGGTGCTAAAGGAATGGCTAAATCAGGATAGAATTAAAGTTTTAGAATGGCCTTCCAATAGTCCTGACTTAAACGTGTGAACAATGCTGAAGAAACAAGTCTATGTCAGAAAACTAGTACATTTAGCTGAACTGCACCAATTTTGTCAGGAGGAGTGGTCAAAAATTCAACCAGAAGCCTTTCAAAAGCTAGTGGATGGCGACCAAAAGCGCCTTATTGCAGTGAAACTTGCCAAAGGACATGAAACCAAATATTAACAATGCTGTATGTAGACTTTTGACCCAGCAGATTTGGTCACATATTCAGTAGACCCATAATACAAACCCCATTTCCATATGAGTTGGGAAAATGTGTTAGATGTAAATATAAACGGAACACAATGATTTGCAAATAATTTTCAACCCATATTCAGTTGAATATGCTACAAAGACAACATATTTGATGTTCAAACTCAAACATTTTTTTGTGCAAATAATCATTAACTTTAGAATTTGAAGCCAGCACCACGTGACAATGAAGTTGGGAGAGGTGGCAATAAATACTAAGAAAGTTGAGGAATGCTCATCAAACACTTATTTGGAACATCCCACAGGTGTGCAGGCTAATTGGGAACAGGTGGGTGCCATGTTTGGGTATAAAAACAGCTTCCCAAAAATGTTCAGTCTTTCACAAGAAAGGATGGGGCGAGGTACACCCCTTTCTCCACAACTGTGTGAGCAAATAGTCAAATAGTTTAAGAACATCCATCCATCCATCCATGTTCTACCGCTTATTCCCTTTGGGGTCGCTGGTGCCTATTTCAACGTTTCTCAAAGAGCAATTGCAAGAAATTTAGGAATTTCAACACCCACGGTCCACAATATCATCAAAAGGTTCAGAGAATCTGGAGAAATCACTCCACGTAAGCGGCATGGCCGGAAACCAACATTGAATGACCGTGACCTTCGATCCCTCAGATGGCACTATATCAAAAACCGACATTAATCTCTAAAGGATATCACCACATGGTCTCAGGAACACTTCAGAAAAGCACTGTCACTAAATACAGTTCGTCGCTACATCTGTATGTGCAAGTTAAAGCTCTACTATGCAAAGCGAAAGCCATTTATCAACAACATCCAGAAATGCCGCCGGCTTCTCTGGGCCCGAGATCATCTAAGACGGACTAATGCG
The DNA here is from genome assembly GCF_033978795.1 of Nerophis ophidion. Taxonomy (NCBI): domain Eukaryota; kingdom Metazoa; phylum Chordata; class Actinopteri; order Syngnathiformes; family Syngnathidae; genus Nerophis; species Nerophis ophidion. Next base: position 47,845,053 of record NC_084617.1, on the reverse strand, counting down.
AAGTGGAAAAGTGAATTATTCGACATCGCATCATCCGGACCAAGGGGGAAGCAAACCATCCAGACTGTTATCGACGCAAAGTTCAAAAGACAAAATCTGTGATGGTATGGGGGTGCATTAGTGCCCAAGGCATGGGTAACATACACATCTGTGAAGGCACCATTAATGCTGAAAGGTACATACAGGTTTTGGAACAACATATGCTGCCATTTAAACGCCGTCTTTTTCATGGACGCCCCTGCTTATTTCAGCAAGACAATGCCAAGCCACATTCAGCAAGTGTTACAACAGCGTGGCAACGTAAAAAAAGAGTCGAGTACTTTCCTGGCCCGCCTACAGTCCAGACCTGTCTCCCATCGAAAATGTGTGGCGCATTATGAAGCGTAAAATACAACAGCGGAGACCCCGGACTATTGAACGACTGAAGCTCCACATAAAACAAGAATGGGAAATAATTCTACTTTCAAAGCTTCAACAATTAGTTTCCTCAGTTGCCAAACGTTTGAGTATTGTTAAAAGAAAAGGTGATGTACCACAGTGGTGAACATACCCTTTCCCAAATACTATGGCACGTGTTGCAGCCATGAAATTATAAGTTAATTATTACTTGCAAAAAAAAATTAAGTTTATGAGTTTGAAGATCAAATATATTGTCTTTGTAGTGCATTCAATTATATATGGGTTGAAAAAGATTTGCAAATCATTGTATTCCGTTTATATTTACAACTTACAATTTCCCAACTCATATGGAAACGGGGTTTGTAAATTCATAAAAATTCATGAATGTTTTTGTGACAAGTGTGTGCTGCAATCACTCTATCACAAAAAAATAAGAGTTATAGAAATTACTGGAAACATTATGTCATTATGTCCTTCACAAGTGTGTGTAAACTTTTGACCACGACTGCAAATACCTCACAAATTAATGTTTTGCCTCGTTAAGTTTTGGGTATTACATCAAGGATATTTTCTGGGTGATGTTTCATCAAATGGCTTCTCATATTACTCGCATTCTCCCACTCGTAGAAGTTGCAGTGTGCAGTTTCGGCAAAATTGAGGAGCTTTATGAAGAGTTACACAGAAATTAACTACCTGCTGGTCTCCTTATGTTTAGTACCGACGAGAGAATTCAATAATATGTAATCACCGCGATATCTTTTGTGTTCAGCCGAAAACCAAAATCCATACTTCGGATTTAAACTTCAATGGAGGTTCTGCTCTGTTCGGATTTATGGGAGTTGTAGTTTACTTCTGAGACCCACCCAAACAGTACCTCCAGAAAAAAACAACAGTGATTAGGGTACTCCAAGTTCTCAATTGATACTGTCAGATGTCATTATTGCTAACATTTTGAAACCAAAAAACAGCAATATTCCCAATACCGTTACATCCATACTATTTTGCGGTAATTTATCATCAAATAGAGCCAATGTCTGAAGTGAACAGTAACAAAAATACTCAGGAGTTAAAACAAATATTGTTTGACCCTTTGGTGATCTACTCAAAATCAGGGGATGAGCTATTAGTAGTTCACAAACTACCTGTTAGAGAATTGAAGACCCTTGCTGTAAACTGTTCTGATTTACTGCTTCCCTGTCAATGTTGTTGTTGGACAGTCATTTTCATTAATGGTATAGCTATTGTAACAGAATACATAGTTTCCAATTAAAAAAAACTAAATCAAAATACATTTTTACGAATAACAAAAACACAGTGTGGTAAAAACAGAAAAAACAAGTTGCGACAATGGAATCCTATTCTTTTTTTACCCTTTACGAAGCAGAGGGAGCAGTCTATAGACCGAACTAAGTCACTCACAGCAGGTAATGGAGAGCTACTCTTCGAGTATGAGGAAAAGTCTGATGGGCCTCCTTAGTTCTGGCCTTTGTTTGTTCAGCCCTGTGTGCGCGCTAGATTTACAGCACAATGCCACTGTAAGACTCTCAGGCCAAAACACGCCCCAGACAGATTTCATCTCAGAGGCACATGACAGCAAGAAAATGGGTTCAGCTTCACCCCTCACTGAGGGAGTCAGCGAGCGAACAAAGGAAACTGAGCTGCATGGCACGAGCTGGCAAAAAGACAGTGGGTCCATCTTTTTTCTTCAAGGGATTACTGAACATGTGGTGCAGGAGAACACCGGTCTGCCTCATACAGAGTCGGAGAAAGGGACTATTCTGGAACAGATTTCCCCTCACCCCCATTTTAGGATTAACTTCCAGTCGTGACTTCAATTTCAATTCCTATTAAATAGAAGAGCACACAAGGAAATGCTTTGAATTCATGTCTTGAAACTGTACTTCAGAAAAAACAACTTCTTTCAATCTGCAAGAAAGATCCTACATTAGTGGTCCACAGTGTGGACACAGAACTTGACACCTATGCATAGGGTTTATTTTGACAAAAAACTTGTAATTTAAAAGTTGTATCCATATCATACAAGGACTCAGCGATTATAAAATTATGATCGATGATCGAGATACATTTCAGATCTATAATGGTGATTTTAACTCGATCTAAAACGACGGAAATGTCTGTGACAACAGCAAATCAGAGTCAACCTTTTACCACTCCACTTACAGTTTTAAAAAAGGTACCACAGAAGTAAACAGAATTCTACATTTGAACAAAATGACCAAACTTGGAGCTGAACGCATAGCTGAGGCAGGGAAATAAGTGTTAGCTGTGACATGCCGTTACCTGGGGCCCAATGATTTTTACGTCAACAAAAATTGTTTATATTAAATCTTATTGAATTTTTTTTGTTACTTAAAGGCCTACTGAAATTAGATTTTCTTATTCAAACGGGGATAGCAGGTCCATTTTATGTGTCATACTTGGTCATTTCGCGATATTGCCATATTTTTGCTGAAATGATTTAGTAGAGAACATCTACAATAAAGTTCGCAACTTTTGGTCGCTAATAAAAAAAACCTTGTCTGTACCTGAAGTAGCAGACGATATGCGCGTGACGTCATGGGTTGTGGAGCTCCTCACATCTGAAAATTGTTTACAATCATGGCCACCAGCAGCGAGAGCGATTCAGACCGAGAAAGCAACGATTTCCCCATTAATTTGAGCGAGGATGAAAGATTCGTGGATGAGGAAAGTTAGAGTGAAGGACTAAAAAAAAAAAAAAAAAAAAAAAAAGTCGAAGGCAGTGAGAGCGATTCAGATGTTATTAGACACATTTACTAGGATAATTCTGGAAAATCCCTTATCTGCTTATTGTGCTACTAGTGTTTTAGAGAGATTATATGGTCGTACCTGTACAACCTGAAGGTCGGCCCCGCACCTTTCTTCAGCACCAGTCGACGGGTGGTGGCGATGCCAATCTCTCCCCTTCGCAAGGGACCCTCTTCGAAACACGATCTTTCGAAATGATCGCTGCATAATACACTGCACTTCGAGTGGTCCAATCCAACTGTCATCTTTCGGGAATGTAAATAATGAAACACCGGCTGTGTTTGTGTTGCTAAAGCCGGCCGCAATACACCGCTTCCCACCTACAGCTTTCTTCTTTGATGTCTCCATTGTCCATTGAACAAATTGCAATTCAGCAACACAGAGGTACAGAATACTGTGGAATTTCGCGATGAAAACAGACGAGCTAATAATTGGGAACGATGCTGGAACAAAATGTCCTCGACAATCCGTGATGTCATGCGCACGCGTCATCATACCGGGACGTTTCAGCCAGATATTTCGGCGCGAAATTTAAAATTGCAATTTAGTAAACTAACCCGGCCGTATTGCCATGTATAGCAATGTTAGGATTTCATCATTGATATATAAACTATCAGACTGCGTGGTCGGTAGGACTGGGTTTCAGTAGGCCTTTAAGCAATATGTTACTTGTTTAATCTGTATTTTCTTTAGTTTTTATTATAGATGCTTACCATACCAGGTCTCTGCTTTTTGCAGATGATGTGGTCCTGATGGCTTCATCTGACCGGGATCTTCAGCTCTCGCTGGATCGGTTCGCAGCCGAGTGTGAAGCGACCGGAATGAGAATCAGCACCTCCAAGTCCGAGTCCATGGTTCTCGCCCGGAAAAGGGTGGAGTGCCATCTCCGGGTTGGGGAGGAGACCCTGCCCCAAGTGGAGGAGTTCAAGTACCTAGGAGTCTTGTTCACGAGTGAGGGAAGAATGGATCGTGAGATCGACAGGCGGATTGGTGCGGCGTCTTCAGTAATGCGGACGTTGTACCGATCCGTTGTGGTGAAGAAGGAGCTGAGCTGGAAGGCAAAGCTCTCAATTTACCGGTCGATCTACGTTCCCATCCTCACCTATGGTCATGAGCTTTGGGTCATGACCGAAAGGATAAGATCACGGGTACAAGCGGCCGAAATGAGTTTCCTCCGCCGTGTGGCGGGTCTCTCCCTTAGAGATAGGGTGAGAAGCTCTGCCATCCGGGAGGAACTCAAAGTAAAGCCGCTGCTCCTCCACATCGAGAGGAGCCAGATGAGGTGGTTCGGGCATCTGGTCAGGATGCCACCCGAACGCCTCCCTAGGGAGGTGTTTAGGGCACGTCCAACCGGTAGGAGGCCACGGGGAAGACCCAGGACACGTTGGGAAGACTATGTCTCCCGGCTGGCCTGGGAACGCCTCGGGATCCCCCGGGAAGAGCTAGACGAAGTGGCTGGGGAGAGGGAAGTCTGGGTTTCCCTGCTTAGGCTGTTGCCCCCGCGACCCGACCTCGGATAAGCGGAAGATGATGGATGGATGGATGGACCATACCATACTCTACCAACTAAATTCATACAGCCCCTTTGAAAATTGGCAGGTTAGAAAAATATTTTAAACAATTTTGTATTTATTAACATCAAATGATATGAAAACAAATATTTTTCATCTGATTTCATATAGTTTTTTCTTAACAACGATAGGCCACCCATGTCCCACGATGATGTATTTGAGATTTGAGTAGGCCTTTAAGCAATATGTTACTTGTTTAATCTGTATTTTCTTTAGTTTTTATTATAGATGCTTACCATACCATACCAACTAAATTCATACAGCCCTTTGAAAATTGGCAGGTTAGAAAAATATTTTAAACAATTTTATATTTATTAACATCAAATGATATAAAAACAAATATTTTTCATCTGATTTCATATAGTTTTTTCTTAACAACCATAGGCCACCCATGTCCCACGATGATGTATTTGAGATATTCAAAATCTAGCTTTTATGTTGGAATTTAGAAAAGTGTTTTTTTTCTTTTATCCAAGCCACTACGTCACACCACGGATTGCCAAGAAGTTGGGTGATACCCTGATCCAGGTTTTGGAGGAAATAATTTCATTAGGAGCAAGGCCACATACACACCATTAAGCTTCATTACCTCCACCAGGAGCTTAAGTAACCGTATTCAGAAACATGGTACGATATTATTGTAGTATTGTGAAAAAAATGAAGAAAACTTGGTAAAAATGCCTTAGTGTGTAAAAAAAAGTGGCAGGAATGTTTAGGATAAACACAGTTACTGTAATTAAAAGCAAACAATGCTCAAATGTGTTAGTTGGTTTGTTAGTTGCTGTCGGTCTGTTAATTAGTTAGTTAGCAAAACGACTCAAAATTTCAGAACGGATTTTCATGAAACTTTCAGGAGATGGCCAAAATGTGTAAAGACCGATTTGAACTGTTACTACTATGTTACCTTAATTCTACGTTCCCTGCAGGGACAATGGCAGTGAATGACCGACTATAATGTTCACTCGGTTTCTTTAATTGTGCTCTTTATAGCTAAAAAAATAATGGTGGTATTTTCATTTAACTTTTAAAAAATGTCCAAAATGGGATAAGGAGCAAAATAACTGATTCTGACAATTTCTCTTACGTTACTTTACGTTTACATTACAAGTTTCAACTTTTTTTGCCCGTGACCCAGCCTCCACCCACAGTGATACACAGTTGGTGACAGACAAGAGGCTTTACTCCATTTCTTTCATTCCACTATTGATTGCTCAAAAATGTATGGGCGCATTTTTATAAACTTTCAGGAAATGTAAGAAATGGTAAACGGAACAACATTTTGCGGGTTATACAGATCTCAGTCTAGATGCAACACTTTTTTATTACTGGGAGATAGGGTGTGGAGGTGTGCTTTTTAGCTTTGAATTGCATTGAATAAATTTCAGATAAGTTGGATCAGCCTGTGATCTTAATTTTTTCTGAATCCAGACCTCTAAGGGTTATTGATTTCAATTATCATTGATCATTCTAATGTTATTTTGTTCTCAACAAGTTCCACTATGTAATGAATTAAGATTTTCAACTGTAATATTGCATTCATTGGGATCTAGGATGTGTTATTGTCCTCTTTTTAGAGCAGTGCATAGAATGTAAAAATCAACATGAAAGAGGCATGTGCAGACATTATGTTCTCCATCTATCCTCATATCTCTCTTTTCTCTGGGATGAAAGGATTAACTTGTGTCGTCTCGGTACCATTTGATCAACATGCTGCCGTTCTGCATCTGCACGTACCTGTCTTTCCTCTTTAGTCCTTTCTGTTTCCCAGCGAGGTTCCTCAACTCATCTTCCGTAGGGTGCTGGTACCACCGAAGACTAGCCAACCAAAAGAAAAGTGGGGTAAGAAAAATAAAAAAAAATGTTTACAATAAATCAGCTGAATAAGAATTCTAGTTATGAAATAATGATTACCTAAACAATCCCTACTGAATTATATATTATTGCTTGCCTGAGAAAGCACTTCACCATAAAATAAATGCTTACTATGAGGTTGGGAATCGTCAATAATATGATCTGAACATTGCTTACTCTCTTGTGTGATGCTCACAACTTAAAAATAGGCAAAATTAATATTGAAAAATGCTCTTCAATGCAAAGTGAATCATGTCTCAATTCCACAAATGTGGCTCCAAATATTTAGAGCAGCTCTGAGCTTTATGATGAACCCCCTCAAATAACAGAAGTGGTTCTAAAACTCTTCTTTACAGCTGCTCTGATACACAATTAAGAAATACTTGAGAGAGGCTTTACAATATCAAAGTAATATGTCCTGGAAATAGGGCCTCATTTAACAGCATCATTTAAAAGACCTCAGTTCACATCTCTACCTTGGAATCCAGCTTTTTTCATACATTCCTTGTATATGTATTTATTAGAACAGTATCAGTTATAAAACAAATTCCTCTCGCCCAGTGAAAGCATTTATCAAATAATATACAAAAAAATTGCAGTAATAACCCAATTATTTAATCATCCATCCACCCATTTTCTACCGCTTGTCCCTTACAAGGTCTGGATTATTTTCTGCATTTTCAACACTATATCGAAAATGTTTTACTCATGCTGATCTCCATTTTTCTACCCTATTTTCAGATAAAATCATCATAGGGAAATACAAAAAAAGAGCTACATTAGTGTGACAATGTGATTTACCTGCCACTGCAGAGTAACCATCTTGCGAAAGAATAATGAGGTATGATTTTTTGAATTACACTGGCCATTACCATGGTAACCACCAGCTGCACTCCGATCACACCCTGTGAAAATAGAAAGGTTTAAATGGAATTTAAATGGTAATAACATTTGAGATAAAGCAGTTACACACAAATGAAGTGATTCCTTTGTCTTGTTTTAGGAGCATGCCACAGTCAAAGAGAGAAGCAGTATATTTTACTAAATGTACAGTAAATGTAACAGAATGATTAGGCACACATTGACATAAAGACTCAAAACTACACCAAACTATACATATTTACACATATATTTAATGTGTTAGTCAGACAAGAGTTGGACTACACACCTTAGTTCCCCTGCATGTCCAGTCTTTATTTTTCCCATTACATTTGTTATGCTTTTATGCTATATACTGGGACCAAAATAGTTTATATTGTATATCAATGATATCTGTAAAGTCTTTGAAAAATTAAACTGTATTCACTTTGCTGACGATACAAGCCTGTACTGTTCTGGGCAAGACCATGGCCAGATCCGACAGACCGTAGAGAGTGAACTCCACATACAAAAGCAATGGTTTGATGCCAATAAACTATCAAACAACCTATATAAAACAAAATACATCGTTTTTGAAAATTGGAAAAAAAGACATACAGTGTCACACAAGATTTGATGATATGGAAACAGAAAGGGTGTATTTAACAACATTTTTGATAATTTATATAGATGACAAATTAAATTGGAAATTGCACATAAATATACTCAATACAAAGTTGTCAAAAATGATTGCTATGTCAGATACAATTAAGTCCGTAAATCAAAAGGCTCTTACCATGTTATATAATTATTTCGTACTCCAATATCTCAAATATTGCGTTGAAATCTGGGGTAACAAATTACAAAAGGATATTAATCCTTTTGCACGGATTACTGCATCAATGCAGCGTGGCATGAAGGCAATCAGCCTGTGGCATTGCTGAGGTGTTATGCATGCCCAGGATGCTTCAATAGTGGCCTTCAGCTCATTTGCATTATTGGGTCTGGTGTCTTTCAGCTTCTTCTTCCCAATACCCCACAAATTCTCAATGGGGTTTAGATCAGGAGAGTTGGCAGGCCAATCGAGGACAGTAATGCCATGGTCAGTACACCAGCTACTGCTGGTTTTGGCACTGTGAGCAGGTGCCAGATCATGCTGGAAAATTAAATTATCATCTCCATAGAACTTTACAACAGATGGAAGCATGTACACAGCTGCATTGACTCTGGACTTGATGAAACACAGTGGTCCAAAACCAGCAGCTGACATGGCTCCCCATACCATTGCTGACTGAGGGAACTTCCGTTGTCTAGAGTTCAGGAGTGGCTTGACAATGGGAATACGGCTATTGAAGCTGTATCTGTTGAAAACCTCTGTGGAGATGATGATTTCATTTTCCAGCATGATCTGGCACCAGTCCAGAGTGCCAAAACCACCAGTAACTGATGTACTGACCATGGCATTACTGTCCTCCATTGGCCTGCCAACTCCCCTGACCTGAACCTCATAGCAAAGGTGTGGGTTATTGTGAAGAAGAAACTGAAAGACACCAGGCCCAATAACGCAAATGAGCTAAAGGCCGCTATTGAAGCATCCTGGGCATCCATAACACCTCAGCAATGCCACAGGCCGATTGCCTCCATGCCATGCCGTATTGATGCAGTAATCCGTGCAAAAGGATTCCCAACCAAGTAGAGTGCATTAATTGACATTTTAAAATGTTTGAATTTGTTTTGCTGTTATAAATCTTTTTTTTTTACTTGGTCTGAGGAACTATTTAAATATTTTGAGATAGGATTTTTGAATTTTCTTAAGCTGTATGCCATAATCAGCAATATTACAATAATAGAAGGCTTGCAATATTTCAGTTGATGTGTAATGAATCCAGAATATATGACATTTTCATGTTTTTAGTTGCATTACAGAAAATAAAGGACTTTATCACAATATTCTAGTTTTCTGAGACAGTCCTGTATATCCTGCATCGTGATATGGCCTAAAAACATTGATATATTAAAAAAAGGCCATATTGCCCAGCCCTACCTCAAAGCCCTCTAAAACAACTTCAAACCCTCCCTCAACGTTTTATATACATACTGCAAGTCTATATATAAAGTAGTGAAATACACCTTCATAACAATATATAATGTTTTATATGTAATATGTTCAGTATTTACCGTGTTTTGATCATTTTAATCAATTAACTATGGGGACTGACTTTTCCCGCGCATTGATTACCGGTTCCGTAGCAGCGCACGTCCGACTTCTGGCAACAAATGTGTTTTCCCACTTCCGGGTGCAAAATGCTTGTGCGTGTTCTTATCATGAGAGACTTGGTAACAAACAACGACAAATGAAGATCCGCAACTTTATCTTTTTGAAGATAGATGAACGGAGGATGAACTGCTAGTTATAGGAGCAAGCACGAAGAAAAGGGTAAAAACGTTGGAGGAGACGAAAGCCGATGCAAATGGGTAATTTGGAAACAAGTTATTTCGACATAAATGGTGTGCTTTTCCCCAAATAAACCAGAAAAAACTGTCCCCGGCCAGCTGAGCTAAAAGACACAACTGTCCATTGGAGTGAGTCATAATTTATATCGATCATGATACATGCAGCACGTTATGCTTGTTTTTATATCTACAGACATCCCTGTCTGGCTAGCTGTGTACAAACAAAACATGAAATGTGGGCTAATACTTTACAGATACTGTAATATGATTGTTCACGTTTTTCAGTCAGTACAGATTGGTGTCGTATCGCATTGTGTCATGCATTACTAACGCAATAGCATTTTCTTGTTGAGACAGAAGCTAGCTTATCTTTTACTGTAGTTAGCATTTACGGCTAATACCGAAGCACGCCGATGTGTTACTGCGGTAGAAAAAGAGTTTCTCAGTGTTTGCTCTTACACAGGGCTGCCAAGCCTCACACTTTGAGCATGACAGTAACGCTATTTAATCCTTTCTCACACCACACTTGACATTTCTCACGTATATATTTTCCCATCCATCAGTCTGTATTTTTTTTTTGCGGCTTGGCATTAAACACTGTGCTGATTAAACTCATCAGTCTTTTGAGCATAATCTAACCAACCACAAAAGGTACCACATAGGGCTGGGCGATATATCGATATACTCAATACATTGCGCGTTTGTCTCTTTGCGATAATAGAAAATGACTATATCGTGATATTCGAGTATATGTTCTCACACAGTTGCTTTTAGTGCGGGCATTACACTGCGTGCGTTTCCCACACTTTCTGGTCTCTCCTTCTCACAGAGACGTAAACAAGCGCACCTTCTTACATACGTAACGCGTGCAACGTCACACAGCCCTCCCCGAGCAGAGAGGTAGCTACATGGGTTACATTTGCTGTGATGCTAAAGGTGCTTTGCAAGTGGTAATACGAGAGGGAGAAGGTGCCAATCTGGTAACAAATGAAGGAAGAAGAATTAATTCCAAAGAAACAGCACGGGGTGCATCGTCTGGCGATGGTTTGGCTTCAAGCGGGAATATGTTGAACAATTATGCAGCAGAAGCGTTGCTACATAAAGTAGCAGCACTGCTATTTGATTTCCTATAATGCAGCTCATTTTTATTTGACACTTATTGAAATATCTTGTGTGACATCATGCACAAAAGTGCAATTTATTTGTTTTAAACTATTGTAGTGCTGTTTTTTTTACAAAAACTACACTTTAATTTAGTGTTGTTTTGATATGTCATTTGTATTAAACCGTTTCGGTACGGGGGTTTGGGATCGGTTCGGAGGTGAAAACGAGTTTCCACACAAACATATTAAGTAGCGTACCGCACGTTGTGTAAACAATACACACCGCGGCAACACACGGCATGCTAGCAGCGACCGGGCTACGATAGACTGACCATACCTCCTCTTTTCACCGAATATGTCCTCTTTTGAGGAGCAGTCCAGGTGGAGTTGCTTAAATGCCTCAAATGTCCGGCATTTTAAGTTAGGGTTGCGTGTATTTTCAATGTACGTTCAGGTTTAAGAAGGGGTTAAAAATAAAACTAATTATGCACGCAGCAGCATTCGTGAGGGAGGGGCAGAGACAGAAAGAGCGAGAGAGTTATGATAAATGCGCATGCGTCACCAGGCTCTGCTTTTTACCTGATTTATCAGATTTTATTTTTTATTATCTATAGCTGGGGTGTCAAAAGTGTGCTCCGAAAGCCATCTGCAGCCCAAAGGTAATATTTTAAAGCAGTGGTTCTCAACCTTTTTTCAGTGATGTACCCCCTGTGAACATTTTTTAATTCAAGTACCCCCTAATCAGAGCAAAGCATTTTTGGTTTAAAAATATAGATAAAGAAGTAAAATGCAGCATTATATCATCAGTTTCTTATTCATTAAATTGTAAAACAGTGCAAAATATTGCTCATTTGTAGTGGTCTTTCTTGAACTATTTGTATAAAAGATATAAAAATAACTATAAAAGTTGTTGAAAAATAAACAAGTGATTCAATTATAAAAAAGATTTCTACACATAGAAGTAATCATCAACATAAAGTGCCCTCTTTGGGGATTCATGAACTGAATTCTAAACATTTCTTCACAAAAAAAGAAATCTTTAACATCAATATTTATGGCACATGTCCACAAAAAATCTATCTGTCAACACTGAATATTGCATTGTTGCATTTCTTTTCACAGTTTATGAACTTACATTCATATTTTGTTGAAGTATTATTCAATAAATATATTTATGAAGGATTTTTGAACTGTTGCTATTTTTAGAATATTTTAAAAAAAATCTCACTTACCCCTTGGCATACCTTCAAGGACCCCAAGGGGTACGTGTACCCCCATTTGAGAAACACCGTTTTAAAGACCCATGGCACATTCTAAAATACTATTAAAATAAACAAAAACATAAACAAAAGAGAAATAAAAAAAAACTTAAATGCCAAATATAATTTAGAAAACAAATAATAATAACAATAATAAAACAAAGCTGTTTTTTTTACTTTCAAACTGTCATTGCTCAAAACATAATATTGAATCAAAATCAAGGTTATTATGAATTATTGATCTATCCAAAGTTCCCATTACTTCACATCAAATATTCCACTAAGAAAAATATTTTTGGTGGAATATTTAGCAAATTTGGCAAATAAATAACCAAAAAATGTATATTTTGTTGTTTTCTTACTGTACCAAAAATTAACTGAACCGTGACCTCTGAACCGAGGTACGTACTGAACCAAAATGTTTGTGTACTGTTACACCCCTATATATAACTGTTTAATAAATACAGTTTTGCTGAATTGACTTAGTTGTGTGACATATAGAATCATCATACTGGTGTGATTATATTCATCAAGTGTTCATTCAAGGCTAAAGCAAAATATCAAGATATATATCGTGTATCGTGACATGGTCCAAAAATATCGAGATATTAATAAAAGGCCATATCGCCCAGCCCTAGTACCACACAATATAAAACAATCAGAAGCACCGTAAGCCGGTTCTTGCCTGAGTTTTGGCCACCACACCTGTGGCGCCTGTCAAGTGTCAACAAACAATCTGCGAGCGTATCAACTTAAATCTTTTGGCGGAAAGGCATATTCTGATTTGTGACTGGATTGAGATGGAAGGGTATCGTGGTGGGATATCATCAGCTCCATTAAATTGCTGAGAAAAATACTTTGAGTTTTGGATGGATATTCGGAGACGTAAAAAAATAAAAAAGGAGATCAAATTACCATAACCTGGCATACGACATCCGAGGCATGGATAAGCACTTATTAAAGAATATGAGTTTAAATCAATATCAAACAAAAAATATAGAGGAATATTACTCAACATATGTAAAAAATAAATACAAATGTATATAAAACTATAAATAATAAAGTTGGAGCTTCAGCAGTTATTCCACAAGAAAAAAGTTTTGAGAAAATTAGTGACAAGGTATCAGAATTAATAGCAATTTACACTGTAGTTAATTGGACAGAGGAAAATAAAGTAAAGCAGCTGTGTGCTCACACTGCATGAAAAATAAAGCTTCAGAAATAAAATAAGATTTGATATACGAAAGAGTTCAAAAAAACTTTAGAATAAATAAAGCTAGAAGTGAGGTAAATGTGTGGTAAGGTCAATTAAAACAATGCAAGATAGTTGGAATAAAGAAAGGTAAGCAGTATTCCAAAGTCAGGGGAGTGTAGGTGTAATCAGAGAATAGAACTAGGAACAAGAAACATATTATTAGACTGATGTTATAACATACTGTAAATATCTAAATAGCTCATTGAAATTAATAGGAAAACAACACAGGATTGTGTGATTATTCTAATCAATTAGAAAATGTTGCGCATGTATTGATACTAGACGTGGGAATCTTTGGGCACACTTAATTTATGTATTTTTTCATTAATGTTGTGTGTCGCAGTTAAGCTCGCTGTGTTTGGATTAGTGTTGTAACTATACCAATATTTTGGTACCGGTATTAAAATAATTTTGGTACATTTCTAAATAAAGGGGACCACAAAAAAATTGCATTATTGACTTTATTTTAACAAAAAAATCTTAGGGTACATTAAACATATGTTTCTTATTGCAGTAATGATTTTCTACTTTGTGTATTGACATGGGAGTAGGCTATATGATTTATGCGTAACATGGGATGGCTCATAGAATCACACGCTGCACTGAAATATGGTGAGTGCGTACATGTAAGCGAATGCAGTGTCAGGTTGGATGCAACATGGAGTTATGTTGAACGAAATGCGGCGGTCATTTTACTGTTGGCCTTGGCTTGCCATAAAAATAGGCTAATGTGATATATAATATTAGATATTATTAGATGTAATTTATTTCGATCGTGGTTCGTACGGTCAAACTAAATATTTTAACAGGGTAAAGCCAACAATCTGTCCAGACTCCCGACGAAAATATTACTGCGCAAGTTTACAAATACATTTGGCTAATCGACATCAGTAAAATGTGGCATCATTACTTAGTAAAGCATCTTGCAAGAAGCATAAACAAGAGAAACCTACAGCGTAGGACTCGTTAATTGCCATTTAAAGTTCCTTGGAGTAGGATTCAGATTCATATCTGGCAACCTCGGTCAGGGACAGTGGGAGGGGACTACAAAATTTTGAACCGTGAGTGCAGTACCATTTCTGGCCACATTACTGCTTAAGGCACCTTTAACAAAAGTTTGGGATAGTTAACGTTGTGTGTAATGAGTTTATATCACATACTTGAAGTGGAATTGCTGAAATTAACAGACTTTTACACAATATTCTAATCATTTGTGTCCCTTTGGGGGAATACCATAAACCAAATGAAGAACTACTGACTTAAAGAACAATAATATGTCACTATTTTTAATTAGTCATCTTTGACTGAGTAACTACAGAGAGAAAACAATTAAAAAGTTAAGAGTTAAAAGACTGAGTTAGTTAATTCAATCTTTTCACCATAAGGTGTATCCTTGTACTAAAGTGATGTCAATGAATAACTTCTATAGTTAGAATTAGGGCTGGGAGATATTGGCTTTTATTAATATAGCGATACTTTTATGCCATATTGCGATATACGATATATATTACGATATTTTGTCTTGGCCTTGAATGAACACTTGATGCATATAATCACAGCAGTATGATGATTCTATGTGTCTACATTAAAACATTATTCTTCATACTGCATTAATATATACTATTTTTAAACTTTCATGCAGAGAGGGAAATCACAACTAAGTCAATTGACCAAAACTGTATTCATTAAATACTCTTCAATCTCTCACGGGTGACTTTTTAAATGAAAGAACAAATTAATAGTGTTGCCACCTTTCTGTAGTAACACTTCTGCTGCATACTTTGCATTGATTGATTGATACTTTTATTAGTAGATTGTACAGTACAGTACATATTCCTTAAAATTGACCACTAAATATTAACACCCCAGTAAGTTTTTCAACTTGTTTAAGTCGGGGTCCACGTTAATCAATTCATGGTACGAATATATACTATCAGCATAATACAGTCATCACACAAGTTAATCATCATATAATATACATTGAACAGCATATTGCTGTTGTTTGCTGAATATCTTCCCACTTGAAGCCAATCCACCGCCAGATGATGGATCCCCTGCTCTTTATGTTGGGCATTTATTGTTCTTCCTCCATTCGTGATAAGTTTCGCACCATCTCTCTCTTGTATTGTCACAAGATACGCTCTGCTTGTACGACCTGCCTCAGCTAATGTTAGCCATGCTGCTACCTCTCTGCTGTGACGCTAGACTCGCGAGAGTATATGACGTATGTAAGAAGGTGGGCTTGTTTTCTGTCTCTGTGAGAAGGAGACGAGGAGGAGTGAGAAACGCCAGTAAATAATGTAATGCACGCAGCTAAATGCAACTCGACTTGCCTCAGCTAACGTTAGCAATGCTAACGTTAGCTCTCGGCGAGAGCATGTGACGCTACATGCGCGATAGTATGTGACTCATGTAAGAAGGTGGGCTTATTTTACGTCTCTGTGAGAAGGACATAGGAGAAGGAGTGAGACACGCCAGTAATGTAATGCACGCAGCTTAAAGCAACAGTGTGAGAACATATAATCGAATATTACGATATAGTCATTTTCTATATCGCACAGAGACAAGCCTGCGATATATCGCATATATCAATATATTGCCCAGCCTTAGTTAGAGTATTGTGTATATGGGTGTCAACCTTCATACTTGTGTTTCATTAGAGCAAGGGACAAAAAACGCAAGGGCATAATTCATATCTTCTTAACATATGACTAGTCTGAGGTGACAACAGTAAAATTACACATGGTAAAATTTAAAGTAATGTGTTCAATATAGTGATTTGTAAGATAAAGAGAAATAAATGTGTACTATAATGACTGAGTCCATGGGCGTTAAACCCATGTCAGCCAAAGCAGAAGAACGGGATAAAGTCAATGACTGACAAACTGGCACTCTGGACCTACATTTTAAATTGGCCCCGGGGCTCATGCACGTCACACAGCGTGGTGTAAGCTGCAAAAGCTAAAAGCAATAAATACTTCCTCTAGAGTCACTGAGGGGAGACAGGGTGCCAATAACGTGGCAATTATCTTTGCTCAGAGGTGATGTGTGACCAAACAACATCTCTGGCTCAAAACACCCTATCCTAGTCCACTCCAGTGCCTGGACTGGTCAAACTATATAGGTCAAAAGCCCACATCTTCATGTTAGGTGGGTGCTTCTGACCCTTATTTAGAAGAAACCTGCAAGGATCTCCTTTCTTGGGGGAATTGTATCAGCATGAACTCTCTTATCTGAAACACTCTGCTTAACCCCCTCTACCTGGCAACCAATTGAAATCTGTAGGGGGTGGGCTGGTGGTATTGGCTCATGAAGCTGAGCTTGGAAGCTCTATTAAGTCAAACGTCCACTATTTAGATAATTTTGTGTTTGTTTGAAGACCTCTCACTGGTCAATCAATAGAAATATTGATTGATTGGGGACGGCGTAGCGGAGTTGGGAGAGCGGCCACGCCAGCAACCTGGTTCAATCCTCACCTTCTACCAACCTCTTCACGTCTGTTGTGTCTTTGAACAAGACACTTCACCCTTGCTCCTGATGGGTCGTGGTTATGGCCTTGCATGTCAGCTTCCGCCACCAGTGTGTGAATGGGTGAATGTGGAAATAGTGTAAATGCGCTTTGAGTACCTTAAAGTAGGGCTGGACGATATATCGCAGGTTTGTCTCTGTGCGATATAGAAAATGACTATATCGTAATATTCACGTATACGTTCTCACTCAGTTGCTTTTAGCTGCAGGCATTACACTACAGCAGGGGTGCCCATTACGTCGATCGCGATCGACTGGTCGATCTCGGAGGGTGTGTCAGTCGATCTCAAGCCAGGCATTAAAAAATAGACATAAAAATTAGCAATCATCAATCATACCAAGACTTCACTTTCGTCAGTTGTTTGACATTCTCGGCACCCGAGGATCTTGTGAGATGACGCTGGCTGCTGCGAGCTCATATTTAAGAAAAAAATCACTAACAGGGCGGACGCAGAGAAACACATTTTATTTCTAGAGACTCCGTACCTACTGTCAAAACTCTAAAGACCGACAGCACAGTTCCTGTCTTCACCATAAAAGACCTGTTTCATCCTGCCTGTGCTTACAAAATAAGAGTCTCAGAAAGCTAGCGTGCACAAGCTAGCAAGCTACGGAGTTTGATGCCAATGTATTTCTCCCCCGCCCTCAGGGACCGCTTTCTCACTTGCTTGCCCACCCGCACAGTCACTGACGTCACTCACCTGCTGCCAGACATTAAAGGGCCACACACATATGCTACTCTCATAACAAAATGTTTAAAAACGAGTATGCAAGTTGGACAAATGAGATGCCAAATCCAACCACTTTCATGTGGTATTGGACAGAAAGGAGGACTTTTTTTTTCCTCCATTTGAAAATGCAGACGTTATCAGCACCACTGTCTAATTCCAATCAATGCAAGTCATCAGAATCAAATACACCAACTTATATTCTTGTCTTCATGAAAGAAAGGAATCTATGTGTGTTAAACATGCTTGTATTATCATTAAACACCATTAACTTGAAAACAAAAATGTCTCTTTCATAAATAAATAAATATAAATTATAAATAGGAATGAGGTAGATCTCCTCGACTTGGTCAATTGAAAAGTAGCTCGCCTGCAGAAAAAGTGTGAGCGCCCCTGCACTACAGGCTCTTCTCACTTTTTCCTGTCTCTCCTTCTCACAGACAAGCAGGCGCACAAACTTACACACGTCACATACTGTCTCGTCATACGTCACATACGTATACGCCCTCGTTCAGCAGAGAGGTGGCAGACTGGGTAACATTAGCTGTGATGCTAACGTAGCCGTACGAGTGAAAGAACAAATGAAGGAAGAATTAATTCCTAATAAAAACAGCAGGGAGCCCGTCGTCAGGCGGTGGTTCGGCTTCAAGCGAGAATATGTCGAACAGACAACCGTAATTTGTCAAGTGTGGAGCAAAAGCGTTGCTATAAAAAGTATCATTACTGCTAATATGTAGCATCATTTGAAAAGTCACTCGCTAGAGAATGAAGAGAATTTCATAGCGTCCGTAGTAACCTACTTTACCACATAGTGAAGGACGAATGCTATTTGATTTCCAATTATGCAGCTCATTTTTATTTGACACTTAAAATGTCTCTGACAATCTTGCACTTTCTGTTTTGGAAATGAGATGAATGTTTGTGTCATTGCTTAATAACTTTAATAAATACACTTTTGGTCAGTTGACTTAGTTGTGATTTCCCTCTCTGCATGAAAGTTTAAAAGTAGCATATATGAATGCAGTATGAAGAAGAATGTTTTAATGTAGACACATAGAATCATCATACTGCTGTGATTATATACATCAAAGTGTTCATTCAAGGCCAAGGCAAAATATCGTAATTTATATCGTATATCGTGATATGGCCTAAAAATAATCGAGATATTAAAAAGAAGCCATATCGCCCAGCCCTACCTTGAAGGTAGAAAAGCGCTATACAAGTATAACCCATTTACCATTTAAATATGACTATTGTTTTTTGCAGGCTGCCTCAGTCCTGTGGTCAACGTGAGGTGGAAGCACTTATTTAGACATTCAGTCACGCTCTCACACAGGGGGGAGTGTGGGTTCTCAGGCCCGGAGGAAACACAAAAAGGTAACATTAAATATTTTCATCAAATCATGGCAAATCCATAACACAGGCATGCGACATGCAGCCAAGCGAATGCTGCTAAAAACAGCTGTTTTTATGCAGTTTATCGGAGAATGTGCACATGTATCCAAAGTTGTGACCAGGTGAATCTATATAATGTTTAAGAAAATTTTTGACTGCAAAAAATAGCGGTGGCGACTTAAAGGCCTACTGAAATGAGATGTTCTTATTTAAAAAGGGGATAGCAGGTCCATTCTATGTGTCATACTTGATCATTTCGCGATATTGCCATATTTTTGCTGAAAGGATTTAGTAGAGGACATCGACGATAAAGTTTGCAACTTTTGGTCGCTAATAAAAAAGCCTTGCCTGTACCGGAAGTAGCAGACGATGTGCGCGTGACGTCACGGCTTGTGGAGCTCCTCACATCCTCACAATGTTTACAATCATGGCCACCACCAGCTAGAACGATTCAGACCGAGAAAGCGGCGATTTCCCCAATAATTTGAGCGAGGATGAAAGATTTGTGGATGAGGAAAGTGAGAGTGAAGGACTAGAAAAGAGAAAAGACGAGGGCACTGGGAGCGATTCAAATGTTATTAGACACATTTACTAGGATAATTCTTGAAAATCCCTTATCAGCTTATTGTGTTGCTAGTGTTTTAGTGAGAGTATATGGTCGTACCTGAAAGTCGGAGGGGTGTGGCCACGGGTGTGGAAGCCACGTTTCTCGATGAGGCAAGGCAGCCAGGCTGAGATCCCCCCCCCCCCCTCCCTCCTTCACCGTGTAAATATCCGAAGGTCGGGGGCGGCAGGTGGGAGGAGGCAAGAGAGTCCGCAACTGCAGGAAGAACGACGCAAACTCTCCGCTCATGTCTACGGTAAGAGCAGACTTATTGCCACCAGTTTCTCATCGAAACCTGCCGGTTGACATGTGGTAGGGAACCATGTTCGCTTGACCGCTCTGTTCCATAGTAAAGCTTCACCGTCAGCTTTCAGCAATGTAAACAAGGAAACACCGGCTGTGTTTGTGTTGCTAAAGGCGGCCGCAATACACTGCTTCCCACCTACATCTTTCTTCTTTGACGTCTCCATCGTTAATTGAACAAATTGCAAAAGATTCAGCAACACAGATGTCCAGAATACTGTGTAATTATGTGATTAAAGCAGACGACTTATAGCTGGGATCGGTGCTGGATCAAAATGTCCGCTACAATTGGTGAGGTCGTAATCACGCGTCATCATACTGCGACGTTTTCAACAGGATACTTTGCGCGAAATTTAAAATTGCAATTTCGTAAACTAACCCATGTGTTGCAATTAGGGCTGGGCGATATTGCCTTTTTTTAATATCGCGATATTTTTAGGCCATATCGCGATATATACGATATATATTACGATATTTTGCCTTGGCCTTGAATGAACACTTGATGCATATAATCCCAGCAGTGTGATGATTATATGTGGATATATTAAAACATTTTTGTTCATACTGCATTCATATATGCTACTTTTAAACTTTCATGCAGAGAGGGAAATCACAACTAAGTCAATTGGCCAAAAGTATATTTATTAAAGTTATTAAGCAATGGCACAAACATTCAAGTAATTTCCAAAACATGAAGTGCAAGATTGTCGGAGACTTTTTAAGTGTCAAATAAAAATGAGCTGCATAATAGGAAATCAAATAGTATTCGTCCTTCACTATGTGGTAGGTTACTACGGTTTTTAAATTCTCTTCATTCTCTAGCGAGTGAATTTTCAAATGATGCTATATATTAGCAGTAATGCTAATTTTTATAGCAACGCTTTCGCCCCACACTTGACAAGTTACGGTTGTCTGTTCGACATATTCCCACTTGAAGCCGAACCACCGCCAGACGATGGACCCCTGCTGTTTTTATTGGGAATAAAGTGTTCCTTCATTTGTTACCAGATCCCCACCGTCTTTCTCGTACGGCTACGTTAGCAGCTAACGTTAGCCACGCCGCTACCTCTCTGCTGGGCGAGAGCGTGTATGTGACGTATGAAGTGACGTATGTAAGAATGTGCGCCTGCTTGTCTGTGAGGAGAGACAGGAAAGAGTGAAAAGAGCCTGAATGCCCGCAGCTAAAAGCTACTGCATGAGAACCTATACTCGAATATTACGATATAGTCATTTTCTATATCGCACAGAGACAAACCCGCAATATATCGTATATATCGCCCAGCCCTAGTTGCAATGTTAAGATTTCATCATTGATATATAAACTATCAGACTGCGTGGTTGGTAGTAGTGGGTTTCAGTAGGCCTTTAAGTAGAGCTGGGCGATATGGCCGAAAACTATTTCACAAAAAAAAAAAATTAAATTTGATCAATATCGATAATGATTGATACTTTTTTTTAATTACATAAAGGCCTACTGAAACCCACTACTACCGATCACGCAGTCTGATAGTTTATATATCAATGATGAAATATTAACATTGCAACACATGCCAATACGGCCTTTTTAGTTTACTAAATTACAATTTTAAATTTACCGCGGAGTTTCCTCTTGAAAACGTCGCGGAATGATGACGCGTGCGCGTGACGTTATTGGATGGAGGGGACATATTAGCCAGCACCACTTGCGGCTAAAAGTCGTCTCTTTTCATCGCACAATTACACAGTATTTTGGACATCTGTGTTGCTGAATCTTTTGCAATTTGTTCAATTAATAATAGAGAAGTCAAATTAGAAAAATGGAGGTGAGAAGCTTTAGCCATTAGCCACACAAACACACTGTATTTCCTTGTTTAAAATTCCCGGAGGTGAAGCTTTACTATGGATCAGAGGGGTCAAGCCAACATGGTTCCGACCACTTGTCAACCGGCAGGTTTCGGTGAGAAAATTGTGGTAGAAAGTCGCCTCTTACCGGAGATCAGCGGACCTAGCGCCGTCCATGCAGCTGCCGTGACTTCCTTTGGAGACTGGCCTCAACACACCAGCGGACACACCCCTCCGACTTTAGGTACTATTTAACTCACAAAAAAACTAGCAAAATAATAGAAAGATAAGGGATTTCCCAAAATTATCCTAGTAAATGTGTCTAAAAAACATCTGAATCTCTTCCAATCCAAACGCCTTTTTTTTTTTTAAACTTCTTTTTTTTTTCCTGGTCCTTCACTATCAATATCCTCATCCACAAATCTTTCATCCTCGCTCAAATTAATGGGGAAATTGTTGCTTTTCTCTACTAAATCCTTTCAGCAAAAATATGGCAATATCGCGAAATGATCAAGTATGACACACAGAATGGATCTGCTATCCTCGTTTAAATAAGAAAATCTCATATCAGTGTGCCTTTAAGCCTGCCAATAAATACAGTTAAACAATTTCAAACAAGGGTGCTCTTTATCAGTGGAGAATGTGTCTGTTAGCCAGGTAAGATGAGCGTGGATAAGATAATAAAATAATTAAAGTACATTTGAAGGTCGTTGCAGATTTGATAAACTAGATAGCAGTAGTACAAACTTTGTTTCCATATGAGTTGGGAAATTATGTTTGATGTAATAATAAACGGAATACAGTGATTTGCAAATCCTTAACCCATATTCAGTTGAATGCACTACAAAGGCAATATATATGATGTTCAAACAGTTAAACTTAATTTTTTTTTGCTAATAATAATTAACTTTGAATTTCATGGCTGCAACACGTGCCAAAGTAGTTGGGAAAGGGCATGTTTACCACAGTGTTACATCACCTTTTCTTTTAACAACACTCAATAAATGTTTGGTAACTGAGGAAACTAATTGTTGAAACTTTGAAAGTTGAATTCTTTCTCATTCTTGTTTTATGTAGAGCTTAAGTCGTGCAACAGTCCGGTGTCTCCGCTGTCGTATTTTACGCTTCATAATGCGCCACACATTTTTTCCATGGTAGACAGGTCTGGACTGCAGGCGGGCCTCGAAAGTACCGCACTCTTTTACTACGAAACCACGCTGTTGTAACACGTGGCTTGGCATTGTCTTGCTGAAATAAGCAGGGGCGTCCATGATAACGTTAGATGGGTGACAACATATGTTGCTCCAAAACCTGTATGGACCATTCAACATAAATGGTGCCTTCACAGATGTGTAAGTTACCCATGCCTTGGGCACTAATACACCCCCACACCATTACAGATCCTGGCTTTTATACTTTGCGCCTATAACAATCCAGATGGTTATTTTCCTCTTTGTTCCGGAGGACACGAGGTCCACAGTTTCCAAATATAATTTGAAATGTGGACTCGTCAGACCACAGAACACTTTTCCACTTTGCATCAGCTCGGGCCCGGCGAAGCCAGCGGCTTTCCTTGGTATTGTTGATAAATGGGTTTTGCTTTGCATAGCAGAGTTTTAACTTGCACTTACAGATGGAGCAACCAACTGTAGTTACTGACATTGGTTTTATAAAGTGTTCCTGAGCCCATGTGGAGACATCCTTTACACAACGATGCCGATTTTTGATGCAGTACCGCCTGAGGGATCAAAGGTCCGTATTATCAAAACTTATGTGCAGTGATGGTAAAATCCCTAAACTCCTTGCAATAGCTCGTTGAGAAATGTTGTTCTAAAACTGTTCAACAATTTGCTTACAAATTGGTGACCCTCACCCCATCCTTGTTTGTGAATTACTGAGCATTTCATGGAAGCTGCTTTTATACCCAATCTGAATTAGCCTGTTCACCTGTGGGATGTTCCAAATAGGTGTTTGATGAGCATTTCTCAACTTTATCAGTATTAATTGCCACCTTTCCCAACTTCTTTGTCACGTGTTGCTGGCATCAAATTCTAAAGTTAATGATTATTTGCAAAAAAAAATGTTTATCTGTTTGAACAACAAATATGTTGTCTTTGTAGCATATTCAACTGAATATGGGTTGAAAATGATTTGCAAATCATTGTATTCCGTTTATATTTACATTTAACACGATTTCCCAACTCTTATGGAAACGGGGTTTGTATATAAGCTTTTGAACACTACACCGCAACTAGTTAAACCGACACATTGGAAGTGTCAGGATGTTTCCGCACTGTCTGCATTAAAACCAACAAAACTAAAGACAAGTTTCTGTTATTTAGTTGATATAGCAATACATCACAGTTTCTATTCTCACTTCATCCATCCATCGATCATCTTCCGCTTATCCGAGGTCGGGTCGCGGGGGCAACAGCCTAAGCAGGGAAACCCAGACTTCCCTCTCCCCAGCCACTTCGTCTAGCTCTTCCCGGGGGATCCCGAGGCGTTCCCAGGCCAGCCGGGAGACATAGTCTTCCCAACGTGTCCTGGGTCTTCCCCGTGGCCTCCTACCGGTTGGACGTGCCCTAAACACCTCCCTAGGGAGGCGTTCGGGTGGCATCCTGACCAGATGCCCGAACCACCTCATCTGGCTCCTCTCAATGTGAAGGAGCAGCGGCTTTACTTTGAGTCCCTCCCGGATGGCAGAGCTTCTCACCCTATCTCTAAGGGAGAGCCCCGCCACACGGCGGAGAAAACTCATTCCGGCCGCTTGTACCCGTGATCTTATCCTTTCGGTCATGACCCAAAGCTCATGACCATAGGTGAGGATGGGAACGTAGATCGACCGGTAAATTGAGAGCTTTGCCTTCCGGCTCAGCTCTTTCTTCACCACAACGGATCGGTACAACGTCCGCATTACTGAAGACGCCGCACCGATCCGCCTGTCGATCTCACGATCCACTCTTCCCTCACTCGTGAACAAGACTCCTAGGTACTTGAACTCCTCCACTTGGGGCAGGGTCTCCTCCCCGACCCGGAGATGGCACTCCACCCTTTTCCGGGCGAGAACCATGGACTCGGACTTGGAGGTGCTGATTCTCATTCCGGTCGCTTCACACTCGGCTGCGAACCGATCCAGCGAGAGCTGAAGATCCCGGTCAGATGAAGCCATCAGGACCACATCATCTGCAAAAAGCAGAGACCTAATCCTGCGGTTACCAAACCGGAACCCCTCAACGCCTTGACTGCGCCTAGAAATTCTGTCCATAAAAGTTATGAACAGAATCGGTGACAAAGGACAGCCTTGGCAGAGTCCAACCCTCACTGGAAATGTGTTCGACTTACTGCCGGCAATGCGGACCAAGCTCTGGCACTGATCGTACAGGGAACGGACCGCCACAATAAGACAGTCCGATACCCCATACTCTCTGAGCACTCCCCACAGGACTTCCCGAGGGACACGGTCGAATGCCTTCTCCAAGTCCACAAAGCACATGTAGACTGGTTGGGCAAACTCCCATGCACCCTCAAGAACCCTGCCGAGAGTATAGAGCTGGTCCACAGTTCCACGACCAGGACGAAAACCACACTGTTCCTCCTGAATCCGAGGTTCGACTATCCGACGTAGCCTCCTCTCCAGTACACCTGAATAAACCTTACCGGGAAGGCTGAGGAGTGTGATCCCACGATAGTTGGAACACACCCTCCGGTCCCCCTTCTTAAAGAGAGGAACCACCACCCCGGTCTGCCAATCCAGAGGTACCGCCCCCGATGTCCACGCGATGCTGCAAAGTCTTGTCAACCAAGACAGCCCCACAGCATCCAGAGCCTTAAGGAACTCCGGGCGGCTCTCGTCCACCCCTGGGGCCTTGCCACCGAGGAGCTTTTTAACTACCTCAGCGACCTCAGCCCCAGAAATAGGAGAGTCCACCACAGATTCCCCAGGCACTGCTTCCTCATAGGAAGACGTGTTGGTGGGATTGAGGAGGTCTTCGAAGTATTCCTTCCACCTATCCACAACATCCGCAGTCAAGGTCAGCAGAACACCATCCGCACCATACACGGTGTTGATAGTGCACTGCTTCCCCTTCCTGAGGCGGCGGACGGTGGTCCAGAATCGCTTCGAAGCCGTCCGGAAGTCGTTTTCCATGGCATCCCCGAACTCTTCCCATGTCCGAGTTTTTGCCTCCGCGACCGCTGAAGCTGCACACCGCTTGGCCTGTCGGTACCTGTCCACTGCCTCCGGAGTCCTATGAGCCAAAAGGACCCGATAGGACTCCTTCTTCAGCTTGACGGCATCCCTCACCGCTGGTGTCCACCAAGGGGTCTTAGGATTTCCGCCCCGGCAGGCACCAACAGCTCCGATCTGCCGCCTCGACAATAGAGGTGCGGAACATGGTCCACTCGGACTCAATGTCCAGCACCTCCCTCGTGACATGTTCAAAGTTCTTCCGGAGGTGGGAATTGAAACTTTGTCTGACAGGAGACTTTGCCAGACGTTCCCAGCAGACCCTCACAATGCGTTTGGGCCTCCCAGGTCTGTCCGGCATCCTCCCCCACCATCGCAGCCAACTCACCACCAGGTGGTGATCGGTAGAAAGCTCCACCCCTCTCTTCACCCGAGTGTCCAAAACATGAGGCCGCAAATCCGATGACACAACTACAAAGTCGATCATGGAACTGCGGCCTAGGGTGTCCTGGTGCCAAGTGCACATATGGACACCCTTATGTTTGAACATGGTGTTTGTTATGGACAAACTGTGACGAGCACAAAAGTCCAATAACAAAACACCACTCGGGTTCAGATCCGGGCGGCCATTCTTTCCAATCACGCCTCTCCAGGTTTCACTGTCGTTGCCAACGTGAGCGTTGAAGTCTCCCAGTAGGACAAGGGAATCACCTGAGGGAGCACTTTCCAGTACTCCCTCGAGTGTTCCCAAAAAGGGTGGGTACTCTGAACTGCTGTTTGGTGCATAAGCACAAACAACAGTCAGGACCCGTCCCCCCACCCGAAGGCGGAGGGAGGCTACCCTTTCGTCCACCGGGTTGAACTCCAACGTACAGGCTTTGAGCCGGGGGGAAACAAGAATTTCCACCCCAGCCCGTCGCCTCTCACTGCCGGCAACGCCAGAGTGGAAGAGGGTCCAATCCCTCTCGAGAGAAGTGGTTCCAGAGCCCTTGCTGTGCGTCGAAGTGAGTCCGACTATATCCAGCCGGAATTTCTCGACTTTGCGCACTAGCTCAGGCTCTTTCCCCCCCAGTGACGTGACGTTCCACGTCCCAAGAGCTAGCTTCTGTAGCCGAGGATCGGACCGCCAAGTGCCCTGCCTTCGGCTGTCGCCCAGCTCACAATGCACCCGACCTCTATGGCCCCTGCTATGGGTGGTGAGCCCATTGGAGGGGTGACCCACGTTGCCTCTTCGGGCTGTGCCCGGCCGGGCCCCATGGGAACAGGCCCGGCCACCAGGCACTCGCCATCGTGCCTCACCTCCGGGCCTGGCTCCAGAGGGGGGCCCCGGTGACCCGCGTCCGGGCGAGGGAAATCTGGGTCCATGATTTTTCTTCTTCATAAAGGTCTTCGAGCTGCTCTTTGTCTGATCCCTCACCTAGAACCTGTTTGCCTTGGGAGACAATACCAGGGGGCTTTATGCCCCCGGACAACATAGCTCCTAGGATCATTGGGACACGCAAACTCCTCTACAGTGATAAGGTGGCAGCTCAGAGAGGCCTATTGATGGCCAAAAAGTTACGGTATGTCTTAGTCAGCAAAGAAACCAGTTGCATTTGCACATAGGTGACATTTAAAGTGAAAAACGTTAAATAAGAAATGGGAAACACTGATGTAAATAAGGACGCAATCTAAAAATATTTTGACCATCTAATTGCAACCACTCACATTAGCCTCGGAACGTATCCACTCTGTATGGAAATTTCGAAAAAGTCCTTCTTCAGTGACTTAGTTTGTGTGTGATGTCACTGAGCCTGTCAAACGACAATGAGAGGGGTCAGCGGATGCTAAAGCATTTAAAGTGAAAAATGTTAAATTAAATAAGTAATGGAAAACACTGTGATGTAAATAAGGACGCAATCTAAAAATATTTTGACCATCTAATTGCAACCATTCACATTAGCCTCGGAACGTATCCACCCTGTATGGAAATTTCGAAAAAGTCCTTCTTCAGTGACTTAGTTTGTGTATGATGTCACTGAGCATGTCAAACGACAATGAGAGGGGTCAGCGGATGTTAAAGCATTAAAAGTGAAAATGTTAAATTAAATAAGTAATGGAAAACACTGATGTAAATAAGGACGCAATCTAAAAATATTTTGACCATCTAATTGCAACCATTCACATTAGCCTCGGAACGTATCCACCCTGTATGGAAATTTCGAAAAAGTCCTTCTTCAGTGACTTAGTTTGTGTGTGATGTCACTGAGCATGTCAAACGACAATGAGAGGGGTCAGCGGATGCTAAAGCATTTAAAGTGAAAAATGTTAAATTAAATAAGTAATGGGAAACACTGTGATGTAAATAAGGACGCAATCTAAAAATATTTTGACCATCTAATTGCAACCACACAGATTAGCTTCAGAACGTATCCACCCTGTATGGAAATTTCGAAAAAGTCCTTCTTCAGTGACTTAGTGTGTGATGTCACTGAGCATGTCAAACGACAATGAGAGGGGTCAGCGGATGCTAAAGCGCATAGTGCAAAGACTTTCTGAAAAGTCAGTTGCAACAGAGCTCCAAACTTCATGTGACCTTCTAATTAACCCACGTACAGTACGCAGAGAGCTTCATGGAATGGTTTTCCACGGCCGAGCAGCTGCATCTAAGCCATACATCTAGGGGTGTAACGGTACGTGTATTTGTATTGAACCGTTTTGGTACGGGGGTTTCGTTTCGGTTCGGAGGTGTACCGAAGGAGTTCCACACGGACATTTTAAGTAGCGCATCGCTTGTTGTGTAAACAATGCACACCGAGGCACCATGAAGTGAGTTACGTGAACCCCGACTTAAACAAGTTGAAAAACTTATTCGGGTGTTACCATTTAGTGGTCAATTGTACGGAATATGTACCGTACTGTGCAATCTACTAATAAAAGTTTCAATTAACCAAAAAAACAACAACACACGGCATGCTAGCAGCGACCAGGTTACGATAGACTGACCATACCTCCTCTTTTCACCGGATATGTCCTCTTTTGCGGGGCTGTCCAGGTGGAGTTTCTTAAATGCCTCAAATGTCCGGCATTTTAAGTTAGGGTTGCATGTATTTTCAATGTACGTTTAGGTTTGAGAAGGGGTTAAAAACAAAACAAAAAATTAAGTGCGCAGCAACATTCGTGAGGGAGGGGGAGGGACAGAGAGAGCGAGAGAGTTATGATAAGCGCGCATGCGTCGCCAGGCTCTACTTTTTACCTGATTTATCAGATTTTATTTTTTATTATCTATAGCAGGGGTGCCCACAGTTAATGTTTTAAAGGCCCACGGCACATTCTAAAAATACTATTAAACAAAAACAGAAACAAAAGTGAAATAAAAAAACTTAAAGGCTAAATGTTTTTTAGAAAAAGTTGCAACGTTGACTAATAAAACAAAGCTGTTTTTTTTTTCTTTCAAACTGTCATTGCACAAAACATAATATTGAATCAAAAGCAATGTTATTATGAATTATTGACCTATCCAAGATTCCGATTATTTCACATCAAATATTCCACTAAGAAAAATATTTTTAGTGGAATATTTAGCAAATTTGTTAAATTAATAACCAAAAAATGTATGTTTTGTTGTTTTCTTACTGTACCGAAAATGAACCGAACCGTGACCTCTGAACCAAGGTACGTACCGAACCGAAATTTTTGCGTACCATTACAACCCTACATACATCACCAAGTCTAACGCAAAACGTCTGATGAAGTGGTGTAAAGGACGTTGCCACTGGACTCTAGAGCAGTGGAGACGCGTTCAACCGTAGGTAGCACCTTACCTCAGCAAGGGTCCTCTGGCTAAGGAAATATCTCTAGTGATAGTCCTGGTCCTCCTGCATGCCTGTATGGCACTTCCCGTGGTGCTTAGCCTAGCCAGCACACTGGGATAGAAGACTGGTTCTCGGCTGACTGCGCGGAAGAAACCCTCAGAGGTTCAACGGGCTGAATGGCGACACCAGCAGGCTCTGTGGAGCGCTTCGGGCTGGATGTGTTATGTTATAATGTGTCCAGGCCATCCACTACACCTGGATCCACCTCCAGCCGTCTCGACTATGTCTTGCCACTGGATACAGGTGGACTCGGGCGAGAGAGTGAGGTCGGCGCTGCGCAACCCACCCTCACCTAAATCCAATGCACTGCGCAAGTCATGACTTCACACACAACCCCCGCAATCTCCCCCACCCTCACCCAAGTCCTGCGGCGTCGGGCACGTGGCGAAGTGGCAGGTGTGGACTTCACTGGAAGCCATAGTCACAAACTCGCACGCAGGCGGCTCGGGCCATAGGGTCGCTGTCCAATGACTGAGGCAGCACTGGACTTCGGCAGCCCCCCGAGCGACTAGGCAGCCCTCTTTAGGTATGCACTGCCTACCTCCTGGCATGAGGAACGGGCTAGAAAAGGTGCCCCAAAAATTGCCTGCCTCACCTCTTCCTGGCCAGCTAGCCGCAGCTGGCAGGAGTCCCATAACTAGCGGTAAGAAAAAAGGAAACAAGAAAAAGGTGACACCGATCACCCTTGGCACATGGAATGTGCGCACACTTCTTGATAGGGCTGGTGACCTATCAAGACCTTAGAGGAGAACTGCCCTGATCGCCAGAGAGCTGGACCGATATGGCATCCAGATCGCTGCTCTCAGCGAAACACGTCTAGCTGGAGAGGGACAGCTGACAGAGACTGGTGCTGGCTCTACATTCGTCTGGATCGGCCGCACTGAAGCAGAGCGGCGTGACGCAGGAGTTTGCTTTGCCATTAAATCCAACTTGGTCAGTAAACTGGCTCCATTTCCCAAAGGCGTCAGTGACCGCCTGATGACGCTGCGCCTGCCTCTTCCAGGGAAAGTCTGCCACGCTCATCAGTGCCTATGCTCCCACAATGATGAACACAGATGATGTCAAGGAGAGGTTCTATGAAGACCTGAACGCTACCATCGCAGTAGTGCCCAGGGCAGACAAGCTCATCATCCTCGGTGACTTCAATGCCAGGGTCGGCACTGATCATAAGTCATGGGAAGGAGTCCTTGGCAAAAATGGCATGGGCAGCTGTAACAGCAATGGCACCCTTCTGCTGGAGACCTGTGCGGCACATGAGCTCTTGATCACAAACTCGGTTTTCAGCCTTCCAAAGACCTCATGGATGCATCCCCGCTCAAGACACTGGCACCTACTGGACTATGTCATCGTGAGGCAAAGGGACAGACAGGATGTCAGGGTTACAAAGGCGGTGTGTGGTGCAGAGTGCTGGACTGACCATAGGCTCCTTGTGTCTAAGCTGAATATCAAGATCCATCCTCCCAGGAGGCCTCGAGGTTCCAAATTTCCGAAGCGCTTGAACGTTTCCAGGCTCACCGATGCCTCTGTCAAGCAATCGCTGACTGAAGAGCTCACAAGCAAACTGCAGGACCTGAAACCCTCTGGGAACCTCGAGGAGGACTGGGCTGCGTTCAGCGACACCATCTACACTGCTGCTCTCAATTCAGTAGGATCTACAGCCCGCACGCAACAGGACTGGTTTGATGAGAATGATGATCACATCAGAGATCTTCTCCAGGAGAAACATCGTCTGCACAAAGCCCACCTCAGCGATCCAACATCCTCTCAAAAACAGTCTGCTCTCAAGAACATCAAAGCAACCATCCAGCGAGAGCTGCGTCGGATGCAGGACGACTGGCTCTGCCGAAAATCTGACGAGATTCAGTACTACGCAGACCAGAATGACAGCAAGAAGTTCTATTGCACCCTCAAGGCGATCTATGGGCCCACAACATCAGGATCTTCCCCTCTCCTCAGTGCTGATGGCAGCACACTGGTCTCAGACAGAGAGAAGATCCTTGAGCGCTGGGCTGAGCACTTCCACTGTGTTCTCAACCGCCCCTCAGCCATTAATGAGGAAGCCATGGCACGCCTCCCTCAAGTCCCTGTCAACACTTCCCTTGACGAACCACCAACGGAAGTTGAGGTCATCAAAGCCATCAGTGGACTTCCAAATGCCAAAGCACCTGGTGCTGATGCGATTCCAGCAGAAATTTACACAGCTGGTGGGCCACCTCTGACCAAACAACTGGTAGCCCTATTCTGGACCATGTGGAACCAAGGGAAGCTGCCCCAGGAGTTCAAAGATGCCTCCATCGTCCATTTATACAAATGCAAGGGCAACCGGCAGGACTGCAACAACCACCGCGGTATTGCCCTGCTGTCTGTAGCAGGAAAGATCCTGGCCAGAATTCTGCTAAACCGCCTGACGGAACATCTTGAACACGAAGACCTCCTACCGGAGAGCCAATGTGGATTCGGGCAGGGTCGTGGTACAGTCGACATGATCTTCGCCGCTCGCCAACTCCAAGAGAAGTGCCGAGAACAGAACGTCACTCTATACTCCACCTTTGTAGATCTGACGAAGACCTTCGACACTGTCAGCCGAGCGGGCCACTGGAAGATCAAGGCCAAGTTTGGCTGCTCAAACATTTTCATAAACATGGTCCGTGAATTCCATGATGGAATGCAGGCACAAGTCTAGGACAACGGCGCATCATCTGAGCCTTTCCATGTGGAAAATGGAGTCAAACAAGGCTGTGTTCCGGCACCCACTCTGTTTAGCATGATGTTCTCAGCCATGCTGACAGATGCTTTCCGGTCTGGAGATATGGGGATAGACCTGTGCTACCGTACTGATGGCAAGCTGTTTAATCTGCGAAGACTCCAGGCAAAAACAAAAGTAAAGACCACCAAGGTTCACGACTTCCTTTTTGCAGACGACTGTGTACTGAATGCTTCCAACGAGGTGGAAATGCAACTGAGCATCAACAGCTTCGCCACAGCATGCTCAGACTTTGGACTCACCATCAGTACAAAGAAAACAGAGGTGATGCATCAACCCGCTCCTGGAAACCTGCAAACTGAGCCCCTCGTCAGCGTGAATGGTGAGGACCTCAAAGCTGCTGAAAAGTTTGTCTACCTGGGTAGCACCTTGTCACGCATGGGCTACATCGACGAGGAAGTCATGGATAAGATAGCGCATGGAAGTGCTGCATTCGGCCGACTCCGCAGTTCTGTCTGGGAGCGCAGAGGGCTCAGCCTACGGACCAAACTAAAGGTCTATCGTGCTGTTGTCCTACCTGCCCTGCTGTATGCCTGTGGGACCTGGACTGTATACAGCCGGCATGCTAAACAACTTAACACCTTCCACATGAGATCCCTCAGGAAGCTGCTCAATATCAGGTGGCAGGACAAGATCCCAGACACTGAGGTCCTCCACAGGGCTGAGATGGAGAGCATCTATGCCATCCTCAAGCGTTCCCAGCTGAGATGGGCTGGCCATGTCTGCCGTATGTCAAACGAACGCCTACCAAAAATGCTTCTGTACGGTGAACTGCACCATGGAAAGCGCTCACGCGGCGGACAACGGAAACGCTTTAAGGACACCCTAAAAACCAGTCTCAAGGGCTGTAGTCTGGACCCAGAGACCTGGGAAGCCGTTGCCCAACACCGTTCAAACTGGCGTTCTGCAGTCTGGCATGGTGTAGCAGACTTCGAGGAAAAACGGATCCATGAAGCCGAACAGAAGCGACAGCTGCTCAAGACAAGAGACTGTTCCTCCCTCTCAGCCAGCCAACCCCCAGCCATAACCTGCCCTCACTGCAGCCGGTCATTCCGTGCAAGGATTGGCCTCATCAGCCATCTTCGCACACACAAATCAACGTGAAGTCACCTGGTCATCTTCGAAAACGAAGGACGAACATGATTCGCCCTCGCGGAGCAGAGATGTAGCAGCATGGGTAACGTTAGCTGTGATGCTAGCGAAGCCGTGCCAGTGGTAATATGAGAGAAAGAAGGTAAGAATCTGGTAACAAATGAAAGACAAATTAATTCCCAAGAAAAACAGCAGGGGGTCCATTGTCTGGCGGTGGTTCGGCTTCAAGCGGAAAGATGTCGAATAGACAACTTTAATTTGTCAAGTTTGGGGCACAAGTGTTGCTACCAAAAGTAGCATTACTGCTAATATGTAGCATAATTTGAAAAGTCACCTGCTAATAACTGTTTAATAGATACAGTTTTGGTCAATTGACTTAGTTGTGATTACCTTCTCTGCATGAATGTTCAAAATGAGCATATATAAATGCAGTAGGAACAAGAATGTTTTAATTTAGACACATAGAATCATCATACTGCTGTGATTATATGTATCAAGTGTTAATTCAAGACTAAGGCAAAATATCGAAAAATATAAAAGTTATTACTGGTCAGAGAGAGAGGTGGCATGGATTGAAGAGGGCAGGTGGTTCAAGTGATGATGTCATGGCCTTGCTGCTCCACCAGCATGTATCGCGATATGGCCTAAAAATATCAAAATATTAAAGGCTATATCACCCAGCCCTAATATATATATATATGTGTGTGTGTGTGTGTGTGTGTGTGTGTGTGTGTGTGTGTGTGTGTGTGTGTGTGTGTGTACAAAGAAGGCCGATGCAGATTTACCAAATATCGGCCAATAATATGCCTGTCTCTATTTTGTATCTGATTCATTTTCAGTACACCTTCCAGTTTGTATAGAGTACTACATATTTTGAAATTATCCTGCTGTAATTTATAACTTAATAATACACATTTTACAAAAGATGTTTCCAATGGTTTGCCTAGTTTTTTTCTGGGTTGACCCCCTTAAATTTATGTGCAGGACCATACTTGTGTTTCCTGCATCAACAATCTGGATGGAGGCAACACAAACACACGGTGGACAGTAAACACAGCATTAAAGGGGAACATTATCACCAGACCTATGTAAGCGTCAATATATACCTTGATGTTGCAGAAAAAAAGACCATATGTTTTTTTAACCGACTTCCGAACTCTAAAAGGGTGAATTTGGCGATTGAAACGCCTTTCAATTGTTCGCTGTCGGAGCAATGACCTTTCACCCGTGACGTCACAATGGGAAGTAATCCGCCATTTTCTCAAACACATTACACACACCAAGTCAAATCAGCTCTGTTATTTTCCGTTTTTTTACTGTTTTCCGTACCTTGGAGACATTATGCCTCGTCAGTGTGTTGTCGGAGGGTGTAACAACACGAACAGGGACGGATTCAAGTTGACTTACGTGGAGTGTGCTAATCAGACATATCAATGGTCACGGCATGCTAATCGATGCTAACATGCTATTTAGGCTAGCTGTATGTACATATTGCATCATTATGCCTCATTTGTAGCCATATTTGCATCCAGCATTTCCCTCCACCCACATTTAATGACAAAAAAACACATACCAATCAACGGATTCAAGTTGCACCAGTTGTCAAAAGATGCGAAAGTCCCTCATTTGTTCTGTTCTGTCGTAGCATCGCTACCGACGATAGCGCTGCTACGACAGAGATGTGTGGATATCCTGCGACACTCAAAGCAGATGCATTTCCAACAATAAAGTCAACAAAATCACAAAGGTGAGTTTTGTTGATGTTATTGACTTATGTGCTAATCAGACATATTTGCCCACGGCATGACTGCAAGCTAATCGATGCTAACATGCTATTTAGGCTAGCTGTATGTACATATTGCATCATTATGCCTCATTTGTAGCTATATTTGCATCCAGCCTTTCCCTCCACCCACATTTAATGCCAAACAAATACATACCAATCGACGGATTCAAGTTGCACCAGTTGTCAAAAGACGCAATCGTTGGTTAGAAGGCGATCGCCGAATTCGTCCTCGTTGCCGCTGTCTGTCGTGATATGGCTCAATAGCTTCAGTTTCTTCTTCAATTTTGTTTTCGCTATCTGCCTCCACACTCCAACCATCCGTTTCAATACATGCGTAATCTGTTGAATCGTTTAAGCCGCTGAAATCTGAGTTTGAATCCAAGCTAATGTCGCTTTATCTTTCTGTTCTATCTGCCATGTTTGTTTGTATTGGCATCACGCAGTGACGTCACAGGAAAATAGACGGGTGGATATAGCGATGGTGAAAATAAGGCACTTTAAAACAGTTTTTGGAGATATTGCATGATGGATACAATTTTGAAAAAAAACTTCGAAAAATAAAATAAGCCACTGGGAACTGATTTTTATTGGTTTTAACACTTCTGAAATTGTGATAATGTTCCCCTTTAAATATACCTACAGAGAGTAAACACCTGCTTATATTTTGACATCAGAACCACGAGCAATTTTGCTCCGATATGATCAGATACCAGCTCGGCTGGTAGAGCGGCCGTGCCAGCAACTTGAGGGTTGCAGGTTCGATCCCCGCTTCCGCCATCCTAGTCACTGCCGTTGTGTCCTCGGCCAAGACACTTTACCCACCAGCTCCCAGTGCCACCCACACTGGTTTAAATGTAAAAAAAAATTGATATTGGGTTTCACTATGTCAGGGGTCACCAACGCGGTGCCCGCGGGCACCAGGTAGCCCGTAAGGACCAGATGAGTAACCCGCTGGCCTGTTCTAATAATAGCTAAAATAGCAGCCAATACCAGTAAGCAGCCTCTATGTTTTTCAATTTTATTTATTTTCTAGTAAGCTGGTCTCGCTTTGCTCGACATTTTTAATTCTAAGAGAGACAATACTCAAATAGAATTTGAAAATCCAAGAAAATATTTTAAAGACTTGGACTGCACTTGTTTAAATTAATTTGTTTATTTTTTTTTAACTTAGATTCTTTTAACTTTCAGAAAGACAATTTTAGAGAAAAAATACAACCTTAAAAATGATTTTAGGATTTTTAAACACATATACCTTTTTGCCTTTTACATTCCTTCCTCTTCTTTCCTGACAATTTAAAAAAGTGTTCAAGTAATTGTATTTTTTATTGTAAAGAATAATAAATACATTTCAATTTAATTCTTCATTTTAGCTTCTTATTTTACGACGAAGAATATGTGTGAAATATTTCTTAAAACTTACTTTTATGATTAAAATTCATAAAAAATATTCTGGCAAATCTACAAAATCTGTAGAATCAAATTTAAATCTTATTTTAAAGTCTTTTGAATTTCTTTTAAAACTTTTGTTCTGGAAAATCTAGAAGAAATAATGATTTGTCTTTGTTAGAAATATGGCTTGGTCCAATTTGTTATATTTTCTAACAAAGTGCAGATTGGATTTTAACCCATTTGAAACATGTCATCAAAAATATATATTTATTGTGAGAAATCATTAAGATGATCAGTGTTTCCACAAAGAAAAATGTCCTTAATTATTAATAATAACAGAGATAAAGGTACATTGAGCAAATTGACTCTTTCTGACAATTTATTTAAGTGTGTATCAAACTGGTAGCCCTTTGCATTAATCAGTACCCAAGAAGTGTAAATTGAGCAAATTGCCTATTTTCGGCAATTAATTTAAGTGTGTATCAAATTGGTAGCCCTTTGCATTAAGCAGTACCCTAGAAGTAGCTCTTGGTTTCAAAAAGGTTTGTGACACCTGCACTATGTGAAGCACTTTGAGTCACTAGAGAAAAAGCGCTAAATAAATATAATTCACTTCACAATAATTACTGCTGGTACACCTGTGGTTAAGTTGGATAATAGCATGGATTGCAAGCTAGCTGCACTGCTAACCTGACAAGATGGGACTGAGCTTTAACTGCATTCGAGAACATATCAGAAGTAATAACAATATAAAAGTGTCAAATGATCATTTCAAGCATGCACGATGTAATTGAAGAGAGATAATATTGCTGTCTGTCACACACTCACCATGTTGATGCAGGGCACACCAAACTGGCTCAACGCCGACAACACTGAGCACTCCGAGCCGGAGACGACGCGGCGAGGAGCACATAAGCCCTTCTTGCTGCTTGTGTACACAAGAATGAATGGAACTTTCCGTCAGATTGTCACCGTTCCGCCATGGAAGGATCACGTCGTCACAGTTTAATTGATTTTGTCTCCGCTATCAAGTATTTTTCAACTGCAGTGTAGAGGTCACGCTGAAACTCCGGGTGAGGAGGCGTCCGCGGATATGCCTGTTAAGAAAAGCGTGCGTTATGAGCATTTAGTTAAGTGTATGTGCATCTATAAAATTTGAAACGAATAAATGTTTTAACTAGAAAATAATCATTACATACCTGAACTAAAATGTCGTGTGAAATTAGTACAAACGTGTGTCATTTTGAACAGGCGAGAATTCCAGCTTAGGTATGTTATATTTAGGGCCCCAAAGACCGGAAATGTGGTGGATTTTTTTTGGTTAACTTTATTGAGAAAACATTTTGTTGAACAGATTCCTTCACTGTAGCGGAGCAGGCTAACTGAATACAAGTAAATGTAATTTTACATTTGATCCAATAGCTTTAATTTTATGGGCAAGTCTAAATGAAATAAAGCTTTTGATTGGTACGTATTTTGTTTCAATTATCTACCTTCGTAAGAAATATGTAGTATTTATTTTTTGTTTTTTGTTTTTCATTACTCTTTACTTCTGTTACTGAATGTAAAAATCCTGCACTGCAACAATGTATATGTATATATATATATATATATATATATATATATATATATATATATATATATATATATATATATATACATACATATATACATATATATATATACATACATATATACATATATATATATATATATATATATATATATATATATATATATATATATCCTGCTGGCTCCACTTTGGATGGGACTCTCACTACTATATTGGAAACACTTTGGACTTGATTCTCACAGTTACATTGGATCCACTATGGATTGGACTTTCACAATATCATGTTAGATCCGCTCGACATCCATTGCTTTCGGTCCCCTAGGAAGAATGGGGGGTTGCCCGCATATGTGGTCCTCTCCAAGGTTTCTCATAGTCATAATGGTCGACGTCCCACTGGAGTGAGTTTTTCCTTGCCCTTATGTGGGCCCTACCGAGGATGTCGTTGTGGTTTGTGCAGCCCTTTGAGGCACTTGTGATTTAAGGCTATATAAATAAACAGTTATTGATTGATTGATTGATATATATATATATATATATATATATATATATATATATATATATATATATATATATACATATATATGTATATGTAAAAAATATATTTTTAAATGATTTCTTTATTTAAAATTGTACTTTTGTTCATTGTTTTATGAGGTATATATCTGTTCATCATCCATCCGTCCATTTCTACAGCTTGTCCCTTTTGGAGTCGCGGGGGGTGCTAGAGCCTATCTCAGCTGCACATGGGCGGAAGGCGGCGTACACCCTGGACAAGTCATCACATTTTTTTAAGTCTATGTTTCACAATACCAAGTTTCACTGTTCTGAGTATTATGTGATCAATAATATTAACACAATAAATATTTTTGGGTGGAAATAAGAAGTTACAGTGATTCGTTTGCATATGTCCAGCAGGTTTAATCGATAGACTGTACAGTGGGGCAAGAAAGTATTTAGTAGGCCACAGATTGTGCAAGTTCACCCACTTAAAATGATGACAGAGGTCTGTAATTTTCATCATAGGTCTTCAACTGTGAGAGACAGAATGTGGTAAAAAAAATCTAGGAATTCATATTGTAGGAATTTTTAAGAATGTATTCGTAAATTATGGTGGAAAATAAGTATTTGGTCAACCATTCAAAGCTCTAACTGAGGGAAGGAGGTTTTGGCTCAAAATCTCACGATACATGGCCCCACTCATTCTTTCCTTAACACGGATCAATTGTCCTGTCCCCTTGGCAGAAAAACAGCCCCAAAGCATGATGTTTCCACCCCAATGCTTCACAGTAGGTATGGTGTTCTTGGGATGCTACTCAGTATTCTTCTTCCTCCAAACACGACGAGTTGAGTTTATACCAAAAATTTCTATTTTTGTTTCATCTGACCACATGCCATTCTCCCAATCCTCTGCTGTATCATCCATGTATCCATTTTGGTATGAACTCAGGAAAGAATGAATGGGGCCATGAATCATGAGATTTTGAGCCAAAACCTCTTTCCATCAGTGAGAGCTTTGAATGGTTGACCAAATACTTATTTTCCTCCATAATTTTACAAATTAGTTCTTTAAAATTCCTACATTGTGAATTCCTAGATTTTTTTTTTCATATTCTGTGTCTCACAGTTGAAGTGTACCTATAATGAAAATTACAGACCTCTGTCATCATTTTAAGTGGGAGAACTTGCACAATCGGTTGCTGACTAATTACTTTTTTTGCCCCACTGTATATCCGTTCATCAACCATCCATCTATTTTCTACCGTTTGTTCCTT
The DNA here is from genome assembly GCF_033978795.1 of Nerophis ophidion. Taxonomy (NCBI): domain Eukaryota; kingdom Metazoa; phylum Chordata; class Actinopteri; order Syngnathiformes; family Syngnathidae; genus Nerophis; species Nerophis ophidion. Next base: position 47,804,718 of record NC_084617.1, on the reverse strand, counting down.
TTGGAGTCGCGGGGGGTGCTGGAGGCTATCTCAGCTGCACATGGGCGGAAGGCGGAGTTCACCCTGGACAAATCATAACATTTTTTAAATGTAATGTTTCACAATACCAAGTTTCACTGTTCTGAGTATTATGTGATCAATAATATTAACACAATAAAAAATGTTTGGTGTAAATAAGAAGTTACAGTGATTAATTTGCATATGTCCAGCAGGTTTAATCGGTAGACTATACCTGTAGCAGCTTCTGGTCTTAATAAAATGACATATATTTTTCATATTTTTCCACATCTTAACCTCATTTACAGCAAATTGTATCAAACCCAATGTATGGATTTGTACTGTTTACATACCAAGGGGCTGTTTATATGTAAAAGACATTGCAGACGTGTTATAATCGGAATGCAGTACAAATTATGTTGAAATATATTTACAGCTGTAACATTCCTTCCTAAACATATTACCATGATGCATGTGTCTTAAACGTGTGCTGTAAATGCTCTGAAATACTGTAGATCAGTAGTTTATAAACTTTTGTTCACTAAGTACCACCTTAGAAAACACTCGGGTCTCCAAGTACCACCACAATGACCAACATGCAAATACAATAGCGTAGTAGATGTAAATGTTCATAAAAAAAAGAACAAGGGAGAGTGAATTTAATATTTTGGCCACTGTAAAATTACACCCATTTGAACAGTAGCACTGTTTGAACATTTATTTATATGATTCTTTGGCGTACCATTCGATGGAGCATACCACCGTTTGAGAATCACTGCTGTAGTATATATATATATATATACATATATATATATATATATATATATATATATATACATATATATATATATATATATATATATACATATATATATATATATATATATATATATACATATATATATACATATATATACATATATATATATATATATATATATATATATATATATATATATATATATATATATATATATATATATATATATATATATATATATATATATATGTAAATTAATCTCTCTCTAGTACAATCCCCAAAGAGGGCACTTTAAGTTGATGATTACTTCTATGTGTAGAAATCTTTATTCATAATTGAATCACTTGTTTATTTTTCAACAAGTTTTTAGTTATTTTTACATATTTTTTCCCAAATAGTTCAAGAAAGACCACTACAAATGAGCAATATTTTGCACCGTTATACAATTTAATAAATCGGAAAACTGATGACTTGGTGCTATATTTTACTTCATCATTTCTTATTTTCAACCAAAAATGCTTTGCTCTGATTAGGTGGTACTTGAATTACAAAAAATGTTTATAGGGGGTACATCACTGAAAAAAAGCTTGAGAACCACTGCCCTAAGGTACTTGCACTCCTACATTTGGAGCAGGATCTCCTTTCCAACCCCGAGATAGCACTCTACCCTTCTCCGAGCGAAAACCATGGACTCGGACTCGGAAGTACTGTTTTTCAGAATCGGTGACAAAGGGTAGCCCTGGCAAAGTCCAACCATCACTGGAAACGAGTTCGACTTACTGCCAGCAATGCGGACCAAGCTCTGACACTGATCATACAGAAAGTGGACCGCCACAATCAGGCAATCCCTAAGCACTTTCCACAAGACTTCCCGAGGGACACGGTCGAATGCCTTCTCTAAGGCTACAAAACACTAGTTGACTAGTTGGGCAAACTCCAATACACCCTCAAGGATCCTGTCGAGAGTATAGTGTTTTTCCACAGTTGCACGGACTGGACGAAAACCAAACTGCTCCTCCTGAATCCGAGATTTAACTATATGACGAAGCCTCCTCTCCAGTACACCTGAATAGACCTTACCAGGAAGGCTGAGGAGTGTGATCCCAGAATAATTTGAACACACCCCCCTTTTCCCCTTTTTAAATAGAAGAACCAACAATCGAGAGGCACCGCCCCTGATGTCAACGCAATGCTGTAGAGTCTCGTCAACTACGACAGCCCCACAGCATCCAGAGCCTGAAGGAACTCCGGGCGGCACTCATACATCCCCGGGGTCCTGCCACCGAGGAAACTCTTAACTACCCACCTCAGCCCCAGAAATAGGAGAGCCCACCGTGGAGTCCCCAGGCACTGCTTCCTCATTGGAAGAAGTGTAGGTCGGATTGAGGAGGTCTTTGAAGTATTCCTTACACAAGTCCACAACATCCACAGTCGATGTCAGCATCACATCGTCCCCACTATACAGTACACTGTGTTGACAGTGCACTGCTTCCCCTTCCTGAGGTGACCGATTGTGTTCCAGAATCGCTTGAAAGCCATCCAGAAGTCATTCTCCATGGCTTCTCCGAACTCCTCCCATATCCAAGGTTTTGCCTCTGCAACCGCCAAATCCGCCCACCGCTCGGCTTGTTAGTACCTGCCCGCTGACCCTGGAGCCCCATGAGCCAAAAGGAGCCGATTGGACTCCTTTTTTAGATTGACAGCATCCCTCACCGATGGTGTCCACCAGCAGGTTCTGAGATTACCGCCTCGGCAGGCACCGACCACCTTGCGGCCACAACTCCGATCGACTGCCTCAACAATAGAGGCACGGACCATGTTCCACTCAAACTCAATGTCCAGCACCTCCCTCATAACATGTTGGAAGTTCTCCCGGAGCTGAGAATTGAAACTCTCTCTGACAGGAGAGTCTGCTAGAGGTTCCCAGCAGAACCTCACAATGCGTTTGGGCCTGCCAGGTCGGTCCGACATCCTCCCCCATCATCGGAACCGACTGGTTGAAAGCTCCGCCCCGCTCTTCACCAGAGTGTCCAAAACATGAGACCACAAATTCGATGATACAACCACAAAGTCAATCATCAAACTGTAGCCTAGGGTGTCACATTTTTTTAAGTCTAATGTTTCACAATACCAAGTTTCACTATTCTGAGTATTATGTGATCAATAATATTAACACAATAAAAATGTTTTGGTGGAATAAGAAGTTACAGTGAATCATTTGCATAAATCCAGCAGGTTTAATCGATAGACTATACAGTGGGGCAAAAAAGTATTTAGTCAGCCACCAATTGTGCGAGTTTTCCCACTTAAAATGATGATAGAGGTCTGTAATTTTCATCATAGGTACACTTCAACTGTGAGAGACAGAATGTGGAAATAAAACTTAGGAAATCACATTGTAGGAATTTTAAAGAATGTATTCATAAATTATGGTATTTAATAAGTATTTGGTCAACCATTCAAAGCTCTCACTGATGGAAGGAGGTTTTGGCTCAAAATCTCACGTTACATGGCCCCATTCATTCTTTCCTTAACATGGATCAATCGTCCTGTCTCTTTAGCAGAAAAACAGCCCCAAAGCATGATGTTTCCACCCCAATGCTTCACAGTAGGTATGGTGTTCTTGGGATTCTACTCAGTATTCTTCTTCCTCCAAACACGACGAGTTGAGTTTATACCAAAAAGTTCTATTTTGGTTTTATCTGACCACATGACATTTTCCCAATACTCTGCTGTATCATCCATGTATCCATTTTGGTATAAACTCAACTCGTCGTGTTTGGAAGAAGAAGAATACTGAGTTGCATCCCAAGAACACCATACCTACTGTGAAGCATGGGGGTGGAAACATCATGCTTTGGGGCTGTTTTTCTGTTAAGGGGACAGGACGATTGATCCGTGTTAAGGAAAGAATGAATGGGGCGATGTATCGTGAGATTTTGAGCCAAGACCTCATTGCCACCCCCGCCCGTCGCCTCACACTGCTGGCAACACCAGAGTGGAAAGGAGTCCAGCCCCTATAAAGAGGACTGGTTCCAGAGCCCTTGCTGTGTGTCGAAGTGAGACCGACGAGATCCAGCCAGAACTTATCTACTATGCACATTAGCTCAGGCTCCTTCCGCCCCAGCGAGGTGACATTCCACGTCCCAAGAGCTAGCCTCTGTAGCTGAGGATCGGACCGCCAAGGGCCTTGCTTTCAGCTTCCGCCCAGCTCACAGAGCACCCGACCTCTATGTCCCCTCCTATGGTTAGTGAGCCCATTGCAAGGGGGACTTATGATGCCTTTTCGGGTTGTACCCGGCCGGGGTACATCGGGACAGGCCCGGCCACCAGGGGCTCGCCATCGAGTCCCACCTCCAGGCCTTGCTCCAGAGGGTCCCCAATGTCTGGTCCGCCACCTCAGACCTGTTTGTCATGGGAGACCCTACCAGGGACATAGAAGCCCCAGACAACACAGCTCCTGGGATCATTATAAATATAATGTATAACTATATATATATATATATATATATATATATATATATATACATACAGTATATAGGGCACAGAACGGGTAGGTACAGGCAGGCGTAGGGTCGTGGTGATTGGCTCATGTGTTACCTAGGAGGTGTATCCGTCTGTGACGGCATGCTGATACAATTTCACTGCGCTTGTTGAGGGATGACAGGTCTGGGTGGTATATAATAAACAGTTTCTCTTTTAAGCTTATTGCGGTATCGAGCACTATTTTCTGGATAGGCTATATATATATATATATATATATATATATATATATATATATATATATATATATATATTAGGGCTGCGAATCTTTGGGTGTCCCACGATTTGATTCAATATCGATTAATGGGGTCGCGATTCGATTATAAATAGATTTTTGATTCTCGATTCAAAAATGATAATTTTCCAATTTAAAACTATTCTGTATTCATTCAATATATAGGGTGTACCCCGCCTTCCGCCCGATTGTAGCTGAGATAGGCGCCAGCGCCCCCCGCGACCCCGAAAGGGAATAAGCGGTAGAAAATGGATGGATGGATATAGGATTTCAGCAGGATCTACCCCAGTCTGCTGATATGCTAGCAGAGTAGTAGATTTTTTTTTTAGAAAGCTTTTATAATTGTAAAGGACAATGTTTTAAAAACTGATTGCAATAATGTAAATTAGTTTTAACTATTAAACGAACCAAATATATGATTTACCATATATCCTTGAATTGCCTCCGGGAAGCTAATTAATTTAAAACCTCTTCTCACTCCTGCGCTTACCAAAGGCATGCGGTAAAAGTAAGCATGCGCTAATTATTTTAAAACCCCTTCTCACTCCGGCACTTACCGAAGGTATGCAGTAACAATTTGAGTGTGATCTAAGCTTGGACTTTAAATCCTACTGAAGGGCTCTTAATCTTCTTCCCTTTATTCAATTTCAAATGACCGGTATTGAAATCAGCCTCCTCCATTTTGAAAATGATGATAGGAGAAGTGTCACTCGTGATGTCACGAGTTCAACCAGGCGGTAATTGTAAGCATGCGCTAATTATTTTGGGAGGCGAGTTTGACCCAGCATTAATTCAAGGCAGGCACATACTATGTGCCCTGCGGCAATTCAAGGAAATACAGTATTTTATCTTTGTGAAAACATTGGACACAGTGTGTGGTCAAGCTTATGAGATGCAACGAAATTGTAAGCCACTGTGACACTAGTGTTCTTTTTTTTTTTTTTTTTTATAAATGTCTAATGATAATGTCAATGAGGGATTTTTAATCACTGCTATGCTGAAATTATAACTAATATTGATACTGTTGTTGATAATATTCATTTTTGTTTCAATACTTTTGGTTTGTTCTGTGTCGTGTTTGTGTCTCCTCTGAATTGCTCTGTTTATTGCAGTTCTGAGTGTTGCTGGGTCAGGTTAGGTTTTGGAATTGGATTGATTTGTTATGGTATTATTGTGTATTGTTTTGTTGGATTTATAAAAAATAAAAAAATGTGGAAAAAATAAATCGATTTTTTTTAAAATTGCGACGTGAGAATTGCGATTTAAATTTGAATCGATTTATATATACACATAAATATATATATATATATATATATATATATATATATATATATATATATATATATATATATATATATATATATATATATATATATATATATATATATATATATATAATCGATCTATATGTACAGTATAGGCCAAAAGTTTGGACACACCTTTTCCTAATTCAATGCGTTTTCTTTATTTTCATGATTATTTACATTGTAGATCAGGCTTAGGCAAATTAAGGCCTGGGGGCCACATGCCGCACGTTAAGCTTTTCAATCTGTCCTTTTTTTGGATGTTTACGATGTGAAGTGTAGGTGCCATTATGATGTGCACTCATGTTTTCTAATGACTGTAAGTCTTCAACAATACAACGTATTTCATTGGTTGGAATCTGCACTTTTGTATAATGTAATGAGTTACTATGGTCATCTAATGAGTTACTATGGTCATCTAAAGCAGTGGTCCCCAAGCTTTCTGTATCCGCGGACCGGTCAACGCTTAATAATTTGTCCTGCGGTCATGAAAAAGGGACGTTTTTGTCATTAAAAAGGGAGTTTTTTTGTGGTTGGTGCACTATTTGTAAGTGTATATTGTGTTTTTTTATGTTGATTTAATTAAAAAAAAAAAAAAAAAATATATATATATATATATATATTTTTTTTTTTTGATAAAAAATTCTTCTGCGACCACTGATCTAATGGGTTACTATGGTCATCTAAAGAGTTACTATGATCATCTAATTAGTTACTATGGTAATCCACATAACAGCAGCTCAGACGAGGTACCAAGCAGTGTGGGTGGGGAGCGTTTCCACAGTGTGTTTCCAGAGCCTGAAATGTGAGTGTCAAGGACACTAAGCTTAGTAATACATCAGATGTATCAGATTGTAGGTGTTTTTGTTTTTTTTACCCTTCACGTTCATATTTTGTCTGTGTTTGTTGCATTTTTGTTGTGTTACGCTTGATTGCAAAATATATGGATGGAGAGGGGGTGTGGCGTTCATATGTTGTCAATATTCAGTGTTTTATCCTTCATGGTTAATATTGTACATCCCACATTCTTTATTTTCATGAACAATCTGGGTGTCTCATTTAGTAAAACATGTAAAATTTAATTCAGTTTTTTAAGGGGGTCTCTCATAACGTTTTTAGCTTTCAATCAGACATTATAGTGAGGTTTTGTATTAGTGTTCCTAGAAATAGATATACCGGCCCCCAGACACATTCTTTTGTCTAAATTTGGCCCCCGAGTCAAAATAATTGCACAGGGCTGTTGTAGATTTCACTGAAATCATCAAAACTATGAATAGCCATCCACTATTCTGATACTGTTTTGCACACTCTTGGCATTCTCTCGATGAGCTTCAAGTACACTTGTGAAGTAAAAACCATTTCAGGTGACTACCTCTTTAATGTAATCGAGAGAATGCCAAGAGTGTGCAAAACAGTAATCAGAGCGAAGGGTGGCTATTTTACCTTTTTTTGTAAAGTACATAACTCCACACGTGTACATTCATGCTTTTAGTGACAATCTACAATGTAAATAGTCATGAAAAAAATAAATAAAAAACACATTGAAGAAGGTGTGTCCAAACTTTTGGCCAGTACTGTCAATGTATCCGAGGTCTGGTTGCAGGGGCAGCAGCCTATGCAGGGAAGCCCAAACTTCCCTCTCCCCAGCCACTTCGTCCGGCTCTTCCCGGGGGATCCCGAGGCGTTCCCAGGCCAGCCGGGCGACATAGTCTTCCCAAAGTGTCCTGGGTCTTCCCCGTGGCCTCCTACCGGTCGAACGTGCCCTAAACACATCCCTAGGGAGACCTTCGGGTGGCATCCTGACCAGATGCCCAAACCACCTCATCTGGCTCCTCTCGATGTGGAGGAGCAGTGGCTTTACTTTGAGCTCCTCACGAATGGCAGAGCTTCTCACCCTATCTCTAAGGGAGAGCCCCGCTACCCGGCGGAGGAAACTCATTCCGGCCGCTTGTACCCGTGATCTTGTCCTTTTGAGGATGGGAACGTAAATCGACCAGGAAATTGAGAGCTTTGCCGTCCGGCTCAGCTCCTTCTTCACCACAACGGATCAATACAGCGTCCGCATTACGGAAGACGCCACACCGATCCGCCTGTCGATCTCACGATACACTCTTCCCTCACTCGTGAACAAGACTCTGAGGTACTTGAACTCCTCCACTTGGGGCAGGGTCTCCTCCCCAACCCGGATATGTCTTTACACCCTTTTCCGGGCGAGAACCATGGACTCGGACTTGGAAGTTCTGATTCTCATCCCAGTCGCTTCACACTCAGCTGCGAACCGATCGAGTTAGAGCTGACCCTGTATCTCAGCGACTGTGTCTCAAAACTGGGGGTAAAGTTCGACTCAGATTCGAAAAACAAATCAGCAGCGTCGTTCAAAAAAGCTTTTATCATTTACGCAAAATAGCGAAAGTGAAACCGCTTCTATCAGGACATGATCTCGAGAAATTAATCCACGCCTTTATCTCAAATCGTTTAGACTACTGCAATGTCCTGTATGTAGGCATTAGCCAGGCCTCCCTCGCCCGCCTGCAGCTCGTGCAGAACTCTGCTGCTCGTCTGCTAACACAGACCCGCAGACGTGAGCAAATCACCCCTATATTAGTGTCCCTTCACTGGCTCCCTGTGCGTTACCAAATCAATTTAAACTCCTTCTATTTGTTTTTAAATGTCTAAACAACCTCGCGCCAACATATCTCTCCGACCTCCTTCAGCTTTGCTGCCCCACCCGATCCCTAAGATCAGCCGATCGGCTGCTACTGACGGTCCCTGACACAAGGCTGAAGTGTTAGACAAGCTTCCTCTCTTCCGGTTTTTAAATCTCTCTTAAAAACATACTTTTATTCCATGGCTTTTAACACTGAGTGATATCCATCCTGCAATGGCGCCCCATTATACACCTGCTGTGAACTTGTTTATATTTTTATATTTATTTATTTATTTATTTTTATTGTATTTTTTGTTGTGTTGTGTTGTGTTGTGTTTGCTCGGTCCTCGTATTATCTTTTAACCTGCCCATTGTACAGCACTTTGGCTACCCCTGTGGTAAATTCTAACTGTGCTTTATAATTAAAGTTGATTTAATTTGATTTGATTTGATTACTACCACCACCACGCTTGATGGTAGGGATAGTGTTCCTGGGATTAAAGGCCTCACCTTTTCTCCTCCAAACATATTGTTGGGTATGTGGCCAAACAGCTCAATTTTTGTTTCATCTGACCACAGAGCTATCCTCCAGAATGTCTTATCTTTGTCCATGTGATCAGCAGAAAACTTCACACTAGCCTTAAGGTGTCGCTTCTGGAGCAAAGGCTTCGTTCTCACATGGTAGGCTCTCAGTCCATGGCAATGCAAAACAAGCTTGACTGTGGACACTGACACCTGTGTTCCAGCAGCTTCCAATTCTTTGCAGACCTGCTTTTTGGTGGTTCTCGGTTGACTCTTGATCATTCTGACCAATTTTCTCTCAGCAGCAGGTGATAGCTTGCGTTTTCTTCTTGATCGGGGCAGTGACAAAACTGTGCCATGCACTTTATACTCATAAACAATTGTCTGCGCGGTTGCTCTTGGGACCTTAAGCTGCTTTGAAATGGCTCTAAGTGACTTTCCTGACTTGTTCAAGTCAATGATTCATTTTTTCAGATCTGTGCTGTGTTCGTTTGACTTTCCCATTGTCGCATTTGTAACCAAGTCTAATGCCTGGATCACATGAGCCCCATTTAAATGGGCTCAAAGAAATCAACAGGTGTCGTCAATCATAATGACTCACATGATGTTAAGACGCTATGCCATGAAGCTAATTTGATTAAGATTGTAACTTTTCAACATTACCTTTGCTTGGTAATACGCAAGGACATTAACACATCCGACACGTACGTAGGATTAACCGAAGGAGCGTTCAAAACAAGATGGAATAATCACAACGCCTCCTTTAGAAACCAGACTTTGCAGAATTCTACAGAACTCAGCAAACACATTTGGAACCTCAAAGACAATAATGTTGAATATTCAATAACATGGCAAATTCTTGCATCCAGCACACCTTACAACAGTGGTAATAAAAGATGCAACCTATGCTGAAAAGAGAAACTGTTTATTATATATCATCCAGATTTATCATCCCTCAACAAGCGCAGTGAAATCATTTCAACATGCCGCCACAGAAGGAAACACCTCCTAGGTAACACATGAGCCAATCACCACACCCTACGCCTGCCTGTACCCACCCACTCTGTGCTCTATATAAAGCATTGTATGTGAATGCTTCCATTAAAATCTCCTGATGATTGAGGGAACCCCTCATGAAACAGATCTGTAGAGATGAAGTAGTCTTGTGATTTTTTTTCCCACACCTACATATTGCGCTCTACCACGGTATCGAGCACTATTCTCTGGATAATCCAATCAAGACATACACATATATATATATATATATACACATAAATATGGATGGATGGATATATATAGGCGCCAGCGCCCCCCACGACCCCAAAGGGGAATACGTGGTAGGCAATGGATGGATGGATGGATGGATATATATATATACATATATATATATATATATACATATATATATATATATATATATATATATATATATATACATATATATATATATATACATATACATATATATATATATATATATATATATATATATATATATATATATATATATATATATATATATATATATATATATATATATATATACAAACCCAGTTTCCATATGAGTTGGGAAATTGTGTTAGATGTAAATATAAACGGAATACAATGATTTGCAAATCATTTTCAACCCATATTCAGTTGAATATGCTACAAAGACAACATTTTTTTTTTTTTTTTTTTTTGCAAATAATCATTAACTTTAGAATTTGATGCCAGCAACATCTGATAAAGAAGTTGGGAAAGGTGGCAATAAATACTGATAAAGTTGAGGAATGCTCATCAAACACTTATTTGGAACATCCCACAGGTGTGCAGGCTAATTGGGAACAGGTGGGTGCCATGATTGGGTATAAAAACGGCTTCCCAAAAAATGCTCTGTCTTTCACAAGAAAGGATGGGGCGTGATACACCCCTTTGTCCACAACTGCGTGAGCAAATATTCAAACAGTTTAAGAACAAAATTTCTCAAAGTACAATTGCAAGAAATTTAGGGATTTCAACATCTACAGTCCATGATATCATCAAAAAATTCAAATAATCTGGAGAAATCACGCCACGTAAGCGGCATGGCCGGAAACCAACATTGAATGAACGTGACCTTCAATCCCTCAGACGGCACTGTATCAAAAACCGACAACAATCTCTAAAGGTTATCCACACATGGGCTCAGGAACACTTCAGAAAACCACTGTCACTAAATACACTTAGTCGCTCCATCTGTAAGTGTAAGTTAAAGCTCTACTATGCAAAGCGAAAGCCATTATTCAACAACATCCAGAAACGCCATCTAAAATGGACTGATGCAAAGTGGAAAAGTGTTCTGACGAGTCCACATTTCCAATTGTTTTTGGAAATTTTCAACATTGTGTCATCCTGACCAAAGGGGACGCGAACCATCCAGACCGTTATTGATGCAAAGTTCAAAAGCCAGGATCTGTGATGGTATGGGGGTGCATTAGTGCCCAAGGCATGGGTAACTTACACATCTGTGAAGGCACCATTAATGCTGAAAGGTACAAAGAGGTTTTGGAACAACAAATGCTGCCATCTAAGCGAAGTATTATTCATGGACGCCCCTGCTTATTTCAGCAAGAGAATGCCAAGCCACATTCAGCACGTGTTACAACAGGGTGGCTTTGTAAAAAAAGAGTGCGGGTACTCTCCTGGCCCGCCTGCAGTCCAGACCTGTTTCCCATCGAAAATGTGTGGCGTATTATGAAGCATAAAATACGACAGCGGAGACCCCGGACTATTGAACGGCTGAAGCTCTACATAAAACAACAATTAGTTTCCTCAGTTCCCAAACGTTTAATTGAGTGTTGTTAAAGAAAAGGTGATGTAACACAGTGGTGAACACGCCCTTTCCCAACTACTTTGGCACGTGTTGCAGCCATGAAATTCTAAGTAACCGTAATTATTATGTGGGAAAAAAAAAAAAAGTTTTTGAGTTTGAACATCAAATAGCTTGTCTTTGTAGTGCATTCAATGGAATATGGTTTGAAAAGGATTTGCATATCATTGTATTCCGTTTTTATTTACATCCAACACAATTTCCAATTCATATGGAAACGGGGTTTATATATATATATATATATATATATATATATATATATATATATCCATCCATTTTCTACCGCTTATTCCCTTTCGGGGTCGCGGGGGGCGCTGGCGCCTATCTCAGCCACAATCGGGCGGAAGGCAGGGTACACCCTGGACAAGTCGCCACCTCATCACAGGGCCAACACAGATAGACAGACAACATTCACACACTAGGGCCAATTTAGTGTTGCCATTCAACCTAATATATATATATATATATATATATATATATATATATATATATATATATATATATATATATATGTATATATATATATATATATATATATATACATATATATATTAGGGGTGTGGGAAAAAATCGATTCGAATACGAATCGAATCGTTTATGTTGTGCGATTCAGAATCGATTCTCATTTTTAAAAAATCGATATTTTTCTTTTTCATTTTTTTTGTTTTTGTTTTTGAATCAATCCAACAAACCACGACTCAGCAATGCCATAACAATGCAATCCAATTCCAAAACCAAACCTGACCCAGCAACACTTAGAACTGCAATAAACAGAGCAATTGAGAGGACACAAACACGACACAGAAGAAACCAAAAGTAGTGAAACAAAAATTAATATTATCAACAACAGTATCAATATTAATTATAATTTCAGCATAGCAGTGATTAAAAATCCCTCACTGACATTATCATGAGACATTTATAAAAATAATAGAAAAGAACAATAGTGTCACAGTGGCTTATATATATATATATATATATATATATATATATATATATATATATATATATATATATATATATACACATATGTAAATGTATTTATATATATATATATATTTATCTAAATATTAGGGGTGTGGGAAAAAATGGATTTGTTGTGCGATTCAGAATCGATTCTCATTTTTTTTAAATCTAATTTTTTATGTTTTATTTTTATTTATTTATTTTTTAATCAATCCAACAAACCACTACAGAGCAATACCATACCAATGCAATCTAATTCCAAAACCAAACCTGACCCAGCAACACTCAGAACTGCAATACAGAGAGCAATTGTTTTTTTCTTCTGCTTGTCAGCCCACGATACAGAGCAAACCAAAAGTAGTGAAACAAAAATAAATATTATCAACAACAGTATCAATATTAGTTATAATTTCAGCATAGCAGTGATTAAAAATTCCTCATTGACATTATCATTAGACATTTATAAAAATAATAAAAAAGAACAATAGTGTCACAGTGGCTTACACTTGCATCACATCTCATAAGCTTGACAACACACTGTGTCCAATATTTTCACAAAGATAAAATAAGTCATATTTTTGGTTTGTTTAATAGTTAAAACAAATTTACATTATTGCAATCAGTTGATAAAACATTGTCCTTTAGAATTATAAAAGGCTTTTTTTTATATCTACTACTCTGCTTGCATGTCAGCAGACTGGGGTAGATCCTGCTGAAATCCTATGTATTGAATGAATACAAAATCGTTTTGAATCGAAAAAGTATCGTTTTTGAATCGAGAATCGAATCGAATGGAAAAAAATCGATATATTATCGAATCGTGACCCCAAGAATCGATATTGAATCGAATCGTGCGACACCCAAAGATTCACAGCCCTAATATATATAAATACATACATACACACTGTTTTAAAAATACAAATGCAATATCCTTGAATTCCCCCAATAGAGAGTTAGAAGAAGCTTTAATTCATTATTTGACTTATTCCCTATCTCCCACTGATTTCCCTATTATTTATAATTGAAGGGCGCTGTCTTCGTACTGTACAGTTCTCTCAGGAGTGTGCATGGTTTTTCAGCGTCTCTTCCTTATCCGTCATGTTCTTTTCCGCCAACCTTGTTATTTTTAGATGAAACATAATAGCCGGAATCTTCTGAGTATCTTTGAGAGTTCCTTACTCCTCCTGAGTGTTTAATCCATACGACGTCTCCTCAGCCTGCGTGCAGCCTCCTTCGGCTCGCCTCCTTCGGCTCGCTAGTCTTACAATATGAATAAAGGCGCTGAGAATATTACAGTGAAACTCTCTGCCTAATCAATCAAATAGACTCACTGTTGAATGTCACCATTCATTCTTTATGGCAAGCCTTTTTTTGCGTGGGGGTGGGCATTATACAACATTTCCTTCTTTTATTAATCAAACAGCAGTTTGAAATGTGTGCCACTGATCTCAGCAGTATACTTTGCTCCGAGCGGAGGAGGAAAATAGAACAAAAAGTCTGTACTCCTACAGTAGGACAGAAAATGGTTGTGATTATAATTCTCTTTGGTGCGGCGCCTCCTCCTTCCCCCGCCTGTTTTAATCTACTTTACAAGAATGCAAATTACAATGCAAATGAAAATACCACTGAATAATTTATCCGTTGCATGCAGGCCCTTTACCGAGGGCAGTGATTTTCCTTGAAGTGGGGAACATGGCATTTAAAGCGGATATAAACTGCATAAAATCAGCTCAAACAGTGTAAACTGGAAGGAATTTACAGGAACGCCTCTTATTTCCGCATTATTCATTATGAAAATGATTATTGTGGTCGTGCAAAAGCGAACACATCCTTATTACGGCTTGAAGAAAAGGAACCTGCTGCGACAAATTACATATTCACATGGCTCTTCCGTTGCGGTTTATCTGACACATGAAACGGGACAAATTGCAGGGTGCACTATCCATTGCCCTATCAACAGTTAAAATGTGTTTTGTGGCAATTTCAACTCTGACTACAGTGTCACATGTTATGTACAACACCCAAAACCAGTAAAGTTGACACGTGGAAATCATGAATAAAAACAGAATACAATGATCTAGCGAAGCCGGCTGTGTTTCTGGGTGTTGTTGATAAATAACTATTGCTTTGCATAGAAGAGTTTTAACTGGCACTTACAGATGTTGCGAAGAACTGTTGATACTGACAGTGTTTTTTTGAAGTGTTCCTGAGCCCATGTGGTGATATCCTTCACACAATGATGTCGCTTTTTGATGCAGTAACGCCTGAGGGATCGAAAGTCACAGGTTTAGCCGCCTACGTACAGTGATTTCTCCAGGCTGTTTGAATATTTTGATGATATTACGGACCGTGGATGGTGAAATCCCTAAATTCCTTGCAATAGCTGGTTGAGAAATGTTCTTAAACTGTTGAACAATTTGCTAAAGCATTTGTTCACAAAGTGGTGACTCTTGCCCCATCCTTGTTTGTGAATGACTGAGCATTCAATGGAAGCTGTTTTTAATACCCAATCATGGCACCCACCTGTTCCCAATTAGCCTGGTCACATTTGGGATGTTCCAAATAAATGTTTGATGACCATTCCTCAACTTCCTCAGTCTTTTTTGCCACATGTGCCAGCTTTTTTGAAACATGTTGCATACATCAAATTCCAAATGAGCTAATATATGTAAAAACTAACAAAGTTTACTAGTTCGAACATTAAGTATCTTGTCTTTGCAGTCCATTCAATCAAATATAGGTGGCCTGGTGGTTAGAGTGTCCGCCTTAAGATCGGTAGGTTGTGAGTTCAAACCCCAGATGAGTCAAACCAAATTCTATAAAAATGGTTGGAATTGGGGGTTAAATCACCAAAAATTATTCCTGGGCGCGGCACCGCTGTTGCCCACTGCTCCCCTCACCTCCCAGGGGATGAACAAGGGGATGGGTTAAATGCAGACGACATTGTGTGAGACAGTCATCGGTACTTTAGCTTAAAAGGATTTGCAAATCATTGCATTCTGTTTATATTTACCATTTAGGGATGGTGTGGCGCAGTGGGATAGTGGCCGTGCGCAACCCGAGGGTCCCTGGTTCAAATCCCACCTAGTACCAACCTCGTCACGTCCGTTGTGTCCTGAGCAAGACACTTCACCCTTGCTCCTGATGGGTGCTGGTTGGCGCCCTGCATGGCAGCTCCCTCCATCAGTGTGTGAATGTTTGTGTGAATGGGTAAATGTGGAAGTAGTGTCAAAACCCTTTGAGTACCTTGAAGGTAGAAAAGCGCTATACAAGTACAACCCATTTATCATTTTATCATTTACACAACATGCCAACATTACTGGTTTTGGGTTTTGTAATTATAATATTTTCTCGACCAATTAGGTAAAATTGAATAATTTCTCACGGCACATGCACAGTCGTTGAAAAACACTGCTCTCTTCTACTCTCATGATGCTTAGGGATACTGACGTAGTTACCGACGTTACAAGACATGGGCTGGTTTTGGGGTTTTTAGAATGCCACTTTCCATCATTTTCAGCAGACTCCATTGCAAAATGGTTAACCCACCTTACCTTCTGCTTATACCCGATCCACACACACACCACACACACACACACACACACACACACACACACACACACCCACACACACACACACACCCCTCTCCATCCATTCATCCATTTTCTACCGCTTGTCCCGTTCCGGAGTCGCAGGGGTACTGGGGCCTATCTCAGCTGCATTCGGGCGGAAGGCATGTACACCCTGGACAAGTCGCCATCTCATCACAGGGCCAACACAGATAGACAGACAACATTCACACCCACATTCACACACTAGGGCCAATTTAGTGTTTTCAATTAACCTGCAAATCTTTGGAGGTGGGAGGAAGCCGCAGCCCATGCAGTCATGGGGAGACCATGCAAACTCCACACAAAAAAAACCCGAGCGCTAGATTAAACCCATGACCTTCATATAGTGAGGTGCTGCCACACACACACACACACACACACACACACACACACACACACATACACACACACGCATATATATATATATATATATATATATATATATATATATATATATACATATATATATATATATATATATATATATATATATATATATATATATATATATATATATATATATATATATATATATATATATATACATATATATATATATAGGAAATCCATCCATTTTCTACCACTTGACCTTCTCGG
Organism: Nerophis ophidion; assembly: GCF_033978795.1. Classification (NCBI taxonomy): domain Eukaryota; kingdom Metazoa; phylum Chordata; class Actinopteri; order Syngnathiformes; family Syngnathidae; genus Nerophis; species Nerophis ophidion. Next base: position 47,787,685 of record NC_084617.1, on the reverse strand, counting down.
GTCGAAGGATATATACATATATAAAAAAAAAGAAAAAAATATATATAATGGACGGATGGATGTTCTATTTCTTTTTTGTCGGAAAAAACTTTGTTTTTTCTTTGACGAACACGAAAAATATGCAATATATTCTCCCCAAAATATTTTAAAGTGGAATATTTGATGTGAAGTAATTGGAGCCTTCTATTGTTCAATTAAAACAACATTTATTTTGATTCATTATTATTTTTTGAGCAATTACAATTTCAAAGAAAATAACAGCTTTGTGCTCTTTCTCGTTACATTTCACCTGTATAATGTTTAAATTCACGTTTTAATGTGTTTTTTGGTTGTATTTTTAAAATGTGCCATGGGCCATCAAAAAAATAGCTGCGGACACTGAACGACCCCCGGGCTCGCACTTTGGACACCCCTGGTCTATATGCATATTCTCATCATATGCATACGTCCGTCCTTTCATGGCTTTGTGCAGGCTTCTCCCTCAGTCCTTTTCCCATCAGGGAGTGTAATTAAACAGAATTCATGAGCCGGCACGCTCATTTATTATAGCCTGCATTTGGGCTTAGACAGCATTAGAGCGACGGAAGAACAAATCCTGGGGGAACACGACAAGCTACAGGCCGAGTGAGACACTGCTATCAGAATAACAACTCCTTGGAAACTTCACGTGTGTGCTATGCCGCATATTCAGAACTGCCACTTGATTTTTTACTTTTTTTTTTTTTTTTTAAATAGGGCTGTCAAAAATAAACAGTTAACTTGTGACTAATCATAAAATGATTGCATTAATCATGTATACACACAGATTAATAAAACAGTTTATTCTGACTCTACATGCTCCTTTATCTTATCAAAATACACCCTAATGGAACTTTTTTTTTTGCCAAGATTTAAGCAAATAAATGCAAGTAACACATTAAAAATGTTCCTCGATGACATTCTGACAATAACATTGTACTTTCTGCCCAAGCATTTTAAGGTAATTTAAATGATGAAAGCATGAAATGACTTGTGAATCAAGACAATCCAATTTCAAAACTGTGATTGATTTGATTTTTGTTTTAAAATAGTAATTTGACCGCATT